>NC_057796.1:163021481-163316989 GCF_018294505.1 Triticum aestivum | reverse complement strand
ATTGCTGCTGGATGAACAGGACCCCGATCGATCGAGCCGGTTGGGGGTGGATGAACAGGACCCCATGGAGGGCTGGATGAACAGGACCCCGTGGAGGGCTGGTTGAACAGTAGCCGGTGGAGGGCTGGATAAACAGTAGCCCGTGGAGGGGTGGTTGAACAGGACCCCGTGGAGAGGGTTGGTTGAACAGTAGCCGGTGGAGGAGCGGTGGAGGCCGGATGAACAGTGGCTGGTGGAGGCAGGAGGGGAGACGCCATGGATGAACAGTCGCAGGTGGAGCTGGAGGAGGTCGACGGTGGATGAACAGTAGCCCGTGGAGGTTGGAGGAGGTCGACGGTGGAGATGAACAGTATCCTGTGGAGTCCCGTTTTGCGGTACGCCACACCCTTCCCAATGAACAGGACCCCCGTTTCGACTGTAGCGCTCCAACACAAGTTCGTTTACTCCGTTTTGCGGTACGCCACACCCCTCCTGATCAACAGGATCTCGTTTCGACAGTAGGAGGTCCAAGAGAAGTTTGTTCCTCCGTTTTGCGGTATGCCAGACCCCTCCCGATGAATAGCATCCTATTTTGACCGTGGTCGGTCGAACACAAGGCCGTTTCCTCCATTGTGCGGTACGCCAGGCTTCGTTTCGATCGGCTGTTCTGTCCAAGCCGGTTGGCTCCCGATGAACACAACGTATTTCGTTGCCTCCCGATGAACACGACGCATTCCATTGCCTCCCCATGAACACGACGATGACGTAGTTTCTCCGTTCCGACCCAACCATGTACGCGAGCCCTGCCGTACGTATGCGCAAGTAGCCGTTCAAGACCCAGCCCGTATGTACGTACGCGGCCGTATTTTCTTTCTTGCACCCTGGCTGTACGTACGTGTACATGCTACGTGCGTGCTCTACTACGACACATGCGCGCCTCTACTAGGACAGGTGCCCTTCCTTACACGGCCACGGTTCATTGCTGTAGTCTGCAAATAGACCGATCGACTAGTATGTACGTACACGTTCGCGACCAGAATGACAACGCTACGTACGCTTTGACCAGGTGGGTCCCGACTGTTAGGCACTTCCTTGCGTGCGAAGATGTAGCTGGTGGGTCCCAGCAGTCAGGGAGGCGAATCATTTTTTTTCCCGTAATATGGACGCACTTCCTTGCGTGCGAAGATGTAGCTGGTGGGTCCCAGCAGTCAGGGGGGAAACGTTTTTTCGAGAAATACGTTGGCCCATCCGGTGGGTCCCTGCTGTCGTGTGGAGGAATCATTATTTTTCGCGTAATAAGGAGGCACTTCCTTGCTGCGGCCGTGGACCCAGCTGTCAGCCTCTCCACGTACAGTACTCTTCCGATGGAAGTCGTTCCTTGACCACGTTGACCACGCCGTGACAAGAGCACCAGGGCGGTGGACGACAGCGAGGCCTAGGAAGGGGACGGCGCGGAGCTGGAGAAGATGCGACAGTGGATGCCCACGCGGAGAGGAGTATGATGGTTCATTGGTTCGGCCGCGTTGTGAGGCTGCCATCGCCGCAGAATAGCAGGGGGTGTGGGTGAGTAGAGGGATGGCCTGGCTAGCGGTGGGAGTAGTAAGGGGCGGTGAGGCCTTCGCGGCATCACAGCCGGCCACGGGAGGCAGGAGCACGCGGCACGACCGGCGCTGGTTTGGGCGGTTGGAGCAAGAAGACCAGAGGTTGAAGAAGCACTACGGCCGTTGGATGGACATCGTACGGTCACTGGAGCTAGAATCGTTCATATTGACTAAGTTGACAAAGCCCTCCGTCCCCGTGAACTTAGTAGGCCCACAAGTCAGCCTCCCACTATGGTGGGTCCCAGCTAGCAAGGGTATGCATTTTTTTGTGCGTAATAAGGAGGCACTTCCTTGCGTGCGAAGATATAGCTGGTGGGTCTGACCTATCAGCAGGGGGAACGTTTTTTCACAAAATACAGAGGCCCTTTCGGTGGGTTCCAGCTGTCAGGTGGACGAATCATTATTATTTGTGTAATAAGGAGGCATTTCCTTGCGTGCGGCCGTGGACCCAGCTGTCAGCCTCTCCACGTACAGTCCATTTTCGATGGATGTCGTTCGTTGACCATGTTGACCACTCCGCGCCGAGCGCATCCAAGGTGGTGGACGACGGCGAGGCCCCGGGCTGGGTGAACAAATAATGTAGCGTCCATGCGGCCCATTGATTTTTTCATAAAAAATTACAGGCCATTTGCACTTTCTCGAAATACACGATATTGCTAGGCTGATTCTAATTATAATGTTGGGTTGGGCGTAGCAATATTATCAAAAAATAAACAGGGGCTGAGCATTTTGTTATAAATATATTTAAATAATAAGTGATTTATTATTACATTGGTCCTTAAATCTTACCAAGCTTTTATTCACAATCATCAAGATTTTCGTTGCCAAAAAATCCAGGATTTTATTGTTAAGAAATTATTTTTATAAGTTAATAAGATGTGGGATATTGTTTTCTTACATATGTAAGTATCTGTTAAATATATGATGACAATAACAATATTATATAATAAACATATCAAATAATTTAAATATATATAATATAGTTAGAAGGGAAACATAAGTTGGACCAGGCGTTCCTATTCTTATATAGAAAAATAGAACAGACCTCTGCGTTTTCTTAAAAAAATACATAAATTGGGCTGCCGATGTTTCAGGAAAAATAAAACCTCGGATAGGAGGTCCTAGTCCGGTCGATACATGATGGTCCTTAAGAAAATACAAACCGACATGTCGTGGGTTGCGCATGTTAAAAAATAAAGCCTAGACGGGGCAGCCCACAACCCAGCTGATACTTGCTGCCTAGTGATAATAAATGATACCTTCCAGCTCCCCGGCTTTGTTGTGAATTTATCTCCTTTAGTAACTATGTTGAAGCACCTAAAAAAATTAACTATGTTGACAAACTCGTGGGCCCCAACGTCAGTATAGCATTAGGAGGAAGTATTTTTTTAATGAGGGACTTGCTTGCGTACGGCCATAGACCTGGTGGGTCCCGACTGTTCGCCTCTCCACGTACAGTCGTCTCCAGATTCCTCTCGTTTGTTCAGCATGTTCACAACGTCAGATAGCGGCGCCGCGGCGAGCGCATAAAGGCGCAGGAGGACATCGGACCACCTGAGGCAGTGCCTTATTTGTAACGAAAGTACTGTACTAGCCCAGTGGCCAAGTGACACTACCCGACAACTGCTTCGCCCGGGTTCGATTCCACCTGTTGCAGGGAAAATATCTCCAAATTTTTTGCCTCTGCCATTATTGACATGTGGGTCCCCATTGTCATCTACGCACACCATGTCCAGCACTTGCCAAAACTTCATCCCTCGTTTTCTCTATTTTTCGCATACTCGACATCGTGTGGGCATGTAGCGACCAGACCTTAAACAGTCTAGTCTCTGTGCATCAGTGTCATCTCTGGATCGGTAATGCTGACACGCACAGTACTTGAAGGATTTATAACAGAGTAGCAATCACACGCTTATTACATTGAATGTCTCAAAAGAGAACTTATTACAATAAATACGGCTTAAGGCCATCTAAAAACGATAACATCGGAAGGCTTGGAAAATAAAGTGAGTCCATCAACTCCAACGGCATCACTGAGTATAAGACCACGACCTATGGCACCTTACTCGTCGTCTAAAAGTCTGCAACATGATACGTTGCAGCCTGAAAACGGGTCAGCACATGGAATATGCTGGCAATGTAACACATAGAGAGTAATGAACAGAATAATGCTATCACTACATGCATGTTTAGCTGGTGTAAAGCTCTATGGTTACAGTTTTGCGAAAAGCCAATTTTTCCCTACCACAAAGGAATAAATTTTATTTAACTATTATGGTGGTTGTTAAACATTGAGAAGGTACCTCCAACTCAATCCCAATTAAGAATGTGATTAACCCAATCAAATTAAATTAAGTAACATGATGATGAGATTCACATGATAATCCAAGAACTAGATACTCAAGATGTCCATAACCGGGGACACGGCTAACCATGATTAGATTGTACACTCTGCAGAGGTTTGCGCACTTTTCTTCACAAGACTCGATCGCCTCCGCTTGATTTCTCGCACTACATGGTGTTTGAGAAACGGATGACCGAGACACAGTCTTTTAGAAACAATACTCTTTACTCTGGATGGACAGTTACACCTACTTTTCCCTACATCTGCTAGTCCACCTCTTCAAGAGGTCATGTAACCTACTCAACTATGCTAGAGCCCATAATAGCTTGTGGCTGCACACGGAAGTTTCTAGCATGAAAAATCTCATGATCCCTTTGAGTCTGGGTGGCGGTCCATAGGATGATCACACGGGTACTTCGGGATATCCAAAAATACAGGCAACACTGGGTTCTCCAGGTGCCTCAATCCACCCAGATGTAAATTAAAGTAGCCACCTTAAATTGAACCATTAATTAACAATCTCACATCTGTCATGGAAAAATTCACTCAAACCCAATCCACGTCTACGAGCATAGCATAGCAATATAAGTAAACGTAGAAGTAATTCCCAATGGTTTGATATAAACAGGGCAATAGGTACTACCTCATCTACTTCCCAAAACCCACATTTTAATCAGATCTTAATCATGCAATTGTTTGAGGATTGATCTAATGCAATAAAACTGGGTGGTAAAGAGGTATGATCAAAGTGTTACTTGCCTTGCTGATGATCCGTGAAACCTAGAGACTCGTAGTAGCACGCTTCGCACTCTGGGTACTCTATCGCAAACAAACAATACATACATAAGCAATCAAGCAAGGGTGCACGGGTAAAACTCATAATAAAAGATCTAATCAGAAAGTTCAACTTAAGAACTCCGGTTTGCAAAAAGAATCAAATCGAATGAAGCAACGAAACTCAAACGACGCGAAAGAAACAAGCTTTGTTTACTAATCTGGACCTAAATCAAATTTTACAGTAGCGAAAACTTGTTTGAGTTGGTTAAACAGAAAGAGGGTTTCGAGACGAAACTCTAGGCGCTTGAATCGCCTGATTCCGATAAACGAGCGAAAAGTTATACTAAAACGAAAAACAGATCTGAAATCGCGATCGAAAATAATCGTGAAAAATCCGAGAAAAAGAAAAACCGGCGAACAGGCTAACGAACGGACGTTCGCTGTCTGCGGTTAAACAACGAAAACCATTCGTTAAAACAAACGTACGGACGAACGTCCGCGAAATAGGCTAAACCAAAAAAAAATCGATCTAAAAAAAATAAACCGGGATTTTCTAAAAAAACACGCACGGTTTTCCGGAGAAAACCGGCGGCGGCGGCTCCGGCGTTGGGCGGGGTCGGCGGCGGGGCTCCGGGCGGCTGCGGGGCGGCGACGGCGGGGGCGGCGGTTCGGCGGCGGCGTCTCCGGGCGGCGGGGCGGCGGCGCGGAACCGGCGGCGGCGGGGCGGCTCGGCGGCGGCGGCGCTAGGGTTTCGTGGGGGCGGGCGGCTTGGGCTGGCGGGGCGGCCTCGCGGCTTATAAAGGCCGGCCGGGCCAGAGTCCTAGCCGGACACGGCCCGGTAGGTCGGTTCTTTTTTTTATCGGACGTGCAGAAAAAGAAAGAAAAGAAATACTAAACGGACTTCAAAAATCCCGAAATAAATTTTCCCCGTCCTCTAAAAATAAACCGGACAAGATGAACATTTATTTGGGCCTAAAATGCAATTTTGAAAAACGCATATTTTTCCTAATTCAAATAAAATCAAATAAAACCCAAATAAAATCAAATATTTGTTTTTAATATTTTTCTTCCAATATTTCATTATTTGTGGAGAAGTCATTTTATCCCCTCTCATATATTTGATATGAAATATTTTCGGAGAGAAAATAATTAAAACAAATGATCCTATTTTTAAAATTTGAGAAAACCCAAATATGAAAATAATGAAATCCCCAACTCTCTCCGTGGGTCCTTGAGTTGCGTAGAATTTCTAGGATCGCAAAACAAAATGCAATAAAATATGTTATGCATGATGATCTAATGTATAACATTCCAAATTGAAAATTTGGGATGTTACAGGGCATTTTGAAAATAGCATATCTTTTTGACCGTGCATCATATGAAGATGTGCTATGCATGAATGTTGATCAATATGATGTTAACTGGCTGGTAGTTCCATTTTCGACCATGAATAAAACTTCCAACATGATGTTATCCTTGTTTGAAAAGCCGTGTTAATATAAATGCTCTGCCTCTGAAGGTTGAAGTTTCTTATCTGAAAATGAACTTGCAGTTTCTTATCTGAAACTGAAACTTGCAGTTTATCTATGAGAATCACATTGTCTGCACTTTTATACTCCTATGAAACTACATTTCTTAAGTGCTAAAAATAGATCTCTAGAATTCATAAAATACTTCATATGCTCAATACTGCAAATCAGAAATTCAAAAGACATTCATATATGAAAGTACTCTCAAAATACACAACACAAAACACAATTCACAACCTGGAAATACTGACAACCCTAAGCTCCTCCTGACAATTCACAACCTGCCCGACTATTGGGCTGGGGGGGGGGTAGTCCCCTCCTATACCTCTGCGGCAGACAGCCGCCCCGTGAGATGATGTGAACAGCGAGGGAGAGGATGGCGGGGAAGCATCGTCGGTCCAACAGCTTTTCTCCTCTTTGTAGTTGGGTTCGGTCGACGAAGACTCCACCGGCTCGCTCTGGCACGACACCCTCACAAACGGCACCCTGGAGATGGTCGATCCTTCAATCTCTGGTGGATGCTCCATCTGGGATCTATACTCCCACCACCGCTCCCTCACGATCGGATTCGGTGAATCTGTTTGCTCCATGGCCCAGAGGAGCAGCTCTATGTACTCCCGCACGACTCCCTTTGGGAGTATCGCCACCTTTTCGCTCTGTTGCAGATATTTGGCCATGGATGTCGCCGTCGCCGCTAGTTGGTCCTTGTTGTCAAACCAAGACTGTATCTCCAACATCCTAGCTAGCTTCACAGGGTCGCCGTCTACGATCCTCACGTATCGGTTGTACTCCTCCATCGATCTACTTCTCCACAGCACCTTCACTCGCCGGCGATGGTTTTTGAATGGAAGAGGAGAGGAGCAGCGCTGGTTTTGGATTAGAACGGGAGAGGAGCGACGATGGTTTTGGATTGGAATAGGAGAGGAGGGGCAGTGGTTCTGAATGGAAGAGGAGAGGAGCAGCACTGGATTTAGATTGGAACAAGAGAGGAGCGGCGATGTATTTTTTTGTTTTGCGTATTTTGGGTCAAAGTTTGACCACATACTATATTCGACAAGAATAATGTGAATGCATGTCACCAAAAATTGTATCATTTGGTTCGTATCTGAATGTACTTTCAAATTATATTATTTTTGCAACATATAACATATATTTTATTTGTGAAAATCATGGTCAATTACGACCCAGAATAAAAGGGAGACTAGTTAATGTGGGGTCGCTTTCTTAATTGAAGGGTAAATTGATTTTGATATTGATCCAGTCACAGCGCGCCGTCCCTCTCCTCCAATCCAAAATCGCTGCCGCACGCTCCTTCCCCTCTTCTCCATTGCAAAACCACATCCTCTCCTCTCCATCATCTTCATTCCAAAACCGCCGTCACACATCTCCCTCTTCTCCATTGCAAAACCACCTCATCTCCTCTCCATCATCTCCATTCCAAAACCACTGTCTTGCCTCTCCCTCTTCTCCATTGCAAAACCACCTTCTCTCCTCTCCATCATCTCCATTCCAAAACCACTATCTCGCCTCTCCCTCTTCTCTATTGCAAGACCACCATCTCTCCTCCCATCTTCCAAAGCTAGCACCGGACCGCTGAGAAAGACATCTATGGAGAGGATGCAACAGCGATTCAGTGTAGATCGCCGGCGGCGACCAGGCAAAGTTAGCCAGGTTGAAGGTGATCCTTACTTGGTTTGACAATGAGTGGGAGATTTCGAGGAAGGTGAGGGCCAGCTGGCAATGTATGCGAAAGAGCGAGACGACGACGATGTACTCCTCGGCGGCAGTCACGCCGCAGTCCTTCGAGTTCATCGAGTATCTCCTCTGGGCGATGGAGCAGACAGATTCGCCCGGGGCGAAAGTTAGGCGGAGGTGGTGGGCGTACACGTCGAAGGTCGAGCACCCAGAGGATAATGAATCGATCGAGTACACGTCGAAGGCAGAGCTAGCCGGAGCCATAGGATTTATTCGTTCTCCCACCGCAAGAGGAGGCCGGATGGCGCGACGTCACTTCCCCGCCTTTCTCCACGGTTCACTCGACGCTCGACTCGTTTCAACGGTGGCGGTAGGGTTTAAGGTAAGCTTCGCACTAACCTAATCTTCCATCTGCTCATGCTTACAATCAGTGTGATAGCTAATGAAAATCATGCTTACAATCAGTCTCCGAGTACTACACCAATCACCTTAAAATAGCTCTGGACCTTTGGGTCAAAGTTGTGACACCGTGTACAAATAAAGAAAAATAGATTGGTTCTTCTTTTAGAAAAGAGTACTCCCTAGAAAACTGCCAATATAAGCTACTAGTGTTTGGTTATAGGATTTGCTGCCGAGAAAGATCCGTCCACAGAGAGCGCCACACATCCCACTTCTGGTGGTGGATGCCAATGCATGCATGGAGCATGGTTGGTGTCGGTAATTTTTACTTGGCACACCTTGCACTCTGCATATATGCCGGTTCCATCCGTACATTTGTGTAGTTCCACCAAAATGCAGCTGAATAACCCTGTTTGCACAGATAATGAAAAAGCGTGATTACATTATATTGGCACTAGTTGATGAAACATACACTAATAAATAGAAGAGAATACTGTGATAGTATCATAGTATGCCATGCTGCGAGGGTGAGATGGCCCTGCGACGCCTCATACGGTACGCCTCATACTGGAAATTGACCCAAGTTTCCCCGATACATCTTCTGCCAGTGATGAACATCAGTGCACAGCGGTAGTACAAGGAGGGTCCTTGAGACATTCCAATCTCTATTTTTGTTCAAATCAACTAAAATTAAGCACCTCAGTTTGCCGAAATGCTTAAACATTAAAAATGGGACTAGTTGATGAAACATATACTAAGAAAGAGAAGCACTTTCTTTGTCTACATTGGAAATGAAATGATAGAGAGGACACTTGCTCTATTTTAACTCTATTATTACTTCATTTTATCAGTGGCACTAGGGTCGAGCAGGTGGCAAACAAGGTGTACCGTGCATCGCAAGGATGGAGGCCGAGGGTGCTTTGACTAGGATGCTGAAGCTGGCTCTTTCAGTCCCTATCTCCCCCCTGATGTTTCTGTGGTAGCATTTGGGTTCTAATCCAAACTTGGTCGAGCTGGTGCTGCGTCCCTCTACCTGCCTAACTTGTCTCCTACTAGTACTCAGTCCGTTCTAGTAGTAGTTGCATAACTGCCCGTTTACACTGAGATGTTGTCAGATAATGGTTCTCTATGGTTGGGTTTCTTTAATGAAATCGGAGGAAACCCCCTCTTTCGATATATGAAAAAAAATCAATGGCACTAGCGGTGCCAAAACATTGCCTCAAATTAATAGTGCCACTAGATTAAGGTGCAAAATAATAACATTACTGCTTTATCATGGCAGTGCCAAAACAGTAGCACAAGAGCAGACTCAACATGCAGGATCTTTGGCAAACGGTTAGACCAAAAAGGAACATACCTCGTGATGGGAACCATATCTGCAGTCAACGCCGTCGTAGAAGGGATGACACCAGTCGCCAACATGGATGATTCAATTCATGGGACCTTTTGGTGCAGTTTACCTAAAATGAAGCAATGTCCCATGAGCTAGCAGCTTTTTCTTCATTTTTTAAAGGGTTTCTATCAGTTTTGCCATCTGTTGTATAACACTACTTAGTTTTGCCACTAAAAATTTTCACTACTCAAAAATGCCATTGTTCCGTTGGACACAACCTCAAAAAGACCATTTTTCACCGTTATCGTCAGGTCAATGGACGTTGACCGAAGGTAGATGATGAAAATACCCTTATCCCATTTTTCAACTCCCCTTTCTCTCTCTTTTGACTTGTGGGCCCATCTGTCAGGGGCGCATGAAAAGAGAAAATGAAAATTGGCAGTGCGGGGCTTCGAACCCAAGACCACGCCCTGCACGCCGCGAGAGCTAACCAGCTGAGCAACAAAAATCTTTTGATGTGAAAGGAGATACATCCCTTATATCGTGTAGATGGAATAGTATTCCAACACAGCAGCGTGTCATGTCTTTTCTTGTTGCTAGCTAGCACGCGGTTATCAATAAGGCAACGTCAGCTACTACAAATTCTACACAAGAAGTTTGTCCTCTACAAGCTATATTGAACCACACACGCACACTGAGAATTAGTATACTCACATGGAGGAATTTTAGAGCCTATGCCATGTTGGGCGTCCGGTGGCCGATGGAACCCTCTGATTTGGGCATGCTATTCGTCGCCATTGCCGTGAAACAATTGCACTTCAAGACCCAGGAGGAGCCGCAGAGTCAACCGGGAGAAGCGTCGGAGCTGCCTGCTGGGCCGGGGGCAGAGCTGAGCTGCGGCGGGTGGCAGCACTCGTTGAGCAGCACGGCGGCGCTCGGCTGGAGGCACCGCAGTTGCGGCGAGTGGAGGTGCGCCGGAGCTGGGCGGCCAGCCCGGCGACCGGCGGTGCCAGGTGAGGGGTTAGGCAGGCGGCGGCGGCTAGGGGTTGTGGTTCCGACTGGGAAAACTGGCATTAGCAGGTCGTGCAAAGGCTTAGGTTCTTTAGTTAGGACAAGGTAGATTACACTATCAGAATAGAATTCTATATTTGAACGGATGCTTGGGTTGGTTGGAATGGTAGGCATGCGCCCCATCGACAGCGAGGTGTCGGGTTCGAAACCCGACAGGTCTCTTTTTTCTTCAAAATTCTTTATCCTGACAAGCAGGGCCATACTATGGAGAGAGAGTGCAAATTGAGATCAGGGGTATTCCCGTTATCTACCTTTGGTCAACGTCCCTTGACCTGACGGTAACGTTGAAAAATGGTCTTTTTGAGGTTGTGTCTAACGGAACAATGGCATTTTTGAGTAGTGAAAATTTTTAGTGGCAAAATTGAGTAGTGTTATACAACCGATGGCAAAACTGGTAAAAACCCTTTTTTAAAAGAAAAGGGCTCCAGCCCCGGTTCCATTTCCATCAGAAAACGAAACACACTGAGCTTCTTCTTCATTAGTTGCAATAAAATTGAGGAACACCAAGGTTGGTTGTGAACCTCCTGGAATGTTCAACTATAATTTGGATATCATTTGTGCAGTTCAACTAAGATCAAGCGTGAAATGTATATATCTGTTTGCACAAAAAAGGTGGAAAGGAGGGTGACTAACAAGTGATGAAACATACATCAAATGAAAAGAAGCATGTTCCTTATCTGAATGGCAATCCTACAAGGGCAGTAGCAATTTCTAAAGCAGCAACATTGTTAGATATTAGTGTGGGCATTAGGATTAACTATGACAACCGTTAAATACAACATTACTTTAATGGTGCCCTTGCTTCATTTTACCAGCAACACTACATTAACAACTGCTATAGAGTTGGTATTTGGGCACGGGAGAGTAGGCGGACCAAGACAGTTGCATTTTTAACGAAAACAAGCAACTTATCTTAATGGGAAATTTAGGAGGACATGGAAAAAAGTGCCATTGATTCATATTACTGGAGGCATTACATTGAAAACAACATTGGTTTAACGTGTCCTTACTTTTAACAGTGCAACTGCCACATTTTACCAGTGGCATTACATAAGAGTGGTTCGGGGCAACAAACATCAGAACATGATATCTGGATTGGTCCCATTTTTGTTCGGTATAGCCACCTTATACTGTGTGAGGCTAGCAAATCTAGTGCTGGACTTACTCTATTGACTTGTCCCCTAGTCCCCACTTTCTTTCCTTTTTCAACCAATAGATCGGGTTTATATTGAGTTTGTACTGCGTTTTCCCTTTATTTCCCTATGAGACCAAGAGACTAGTTGGATAGCCAGTCTCTCCTACTTTTCGTCCCCATTATTTCATCTTTCGACCAAGTCCTAGATTCAGGTAACAAATCTTCCCCCACCCCCACCCCCTTTCTTCCTTGTTTGAATCAAGTAGTACCAGATTCGAGTGCATGAACTAGTTTTACCTCTTAACAGTAAAAATTTAGGTGGCTTTCGAACAGCCGATTGATCCTATCTACGAGGGGGCCTGAGAAATAGTAAAAGATACAAATGCAGCGACGTCAGGAGCTCGGGAAGTAGAGCAATGCCGGTTTCAAAGAAAGTTATACCTGAGGGTCACCAGGATGTCGCTAGTTGGGCGGCGGGAGGCCAGATCTGCCCACACTACGACAGTGAGGAAGAAGGGGTCGGAGGCCCTCCCTAGCCAGCGGTGCTTGGGAGAGAACGTCAAGGCACGCTGATCGGGACGCGCCGACAGTGGGTAAGAGCCATCACCGAGGAGGACCGCGTGAACTTGCACCTTCTCACCTTCCCCCGCGGAGAGGATCCGGCTGGATCTGTGACCAGCGGTGAGCAGAGAGAGAGAGAGAGAGAGAGAGTGTGGCCACCGTTGTTGTGTTTAGATCTGGAGAGGACGAGACAGTGTGAAGAGAGCAACACTAGCAAGCAAGCGCAGAGGCTCCTGCCTATATAGTGGAGTACTAGTTTTCTTTTGTCTACCGGAGCCTGCTTGACCTCGTCAATGACTGTCGAGAAGTCTTGATGGACGTGCCCGGGAGGCGCAGTTGTCGTCATTTTGATCTGAAGCACCGGATTATAACATATAACACAAAAAAATGCCACATCACAAGAAACCATAACCTCACTGCCCAAAGGAGACAACATGAATCCTGACGGACAAATTAGACGAGGATCAAAGCTCAAATTAAAGATAAACTCGTAGAAAAGGGGTCCATTGATAGATGTCCTAATTAACATAGCCGTCTTGACCTAGATGGCAGCCGAGTAGTCTTCGTGCATGTGCCCCCAATGACCAGCGCCTTGGAGGAACTCAGTTGTCGTTGTTTAACCCTTGCAGTGATCCGAAGCACATGACACCTAATATTGCGAGATGAAAAGAAACCTTTTTTTAGATTTCTCATCAGAACTACAGCCCTGTAACTTCCCATTCTTCTTCTGGCGAATCAACAGAGACGCAATTGCCAACCCTTAAAACGGTTCCTGGGTAAGCATGTTTAAACCGACCCTTAATATTTTCTGCTTTACTCACTGTATCAACCTTTGTGCTTGTTCTTTTCAGTGCCAAACCCAGACCCAGCAAAAAGGCCAAGTTGAATAAACCGGCTGATGATAACCCGGCTGCTGAACTGGAGAAGATTCTAGAACAGTTTGAGCCAAATCCTGATGCTATTCCGGATGATCCGCCACCGCAGGATCATGAAACCTTTGTTGAACAGATGGAAGATGATCCCACAGGTCATGCTGCTGATCCACCCAGTCCGGCTAAAGCTGCAGATAAATCGCCAAGCCCAGTCAAAGCGGCTGGTGATAAAACAGATGATATCATGATTACTGGCGTCAGCCACACCCCCCCGGCAATCCCGTCGCTTTATCAAAGCATAGTGCCAAAGAGGAATTTTCTGCTATGGACAAGGGTAAGTGAAATATAGATTTGTTCAGCTATGCTCACCTCAATGCCCAAGACATTCATTCCGGTTATTTAAACCGCCTGTACACAAGCCGCGACTATGAAGCCGGTTTAGTGAACATGATGAAGGAGCGGTATGAGGTAAATACCATTAACTTTGCATAATTGTTTCTCCCTTATGTCCAATTTCTAATATCAACTCCAGTAGCCCCCAAGGGCCGGTTTATGATACCAATGTAAATCGAGACTTTTATAATACTTTAATTTTTGCCTGCGTAGCCCCCAAGGGCCGGTTTATCTCTTCAAGATGAACCGGGACTGTATTATTGAGCAAATATACATTAGCCCCCAAGTGCCAAGAATAATACTTGAATTGATCTTGGGACTTTACAAGAAATTTTTGATAAGAAGCAATAGACATTAGCCCCAAGTGCCAAGTGTATAACTTGTTATGTGCTTGGTACTTCAAATATATGCTGTCAACTTATAACATGCATATCTCTTACAGGCTGAACTGAGCAAAAAGGAATCCCAAACTGCTGATCTTCAAGAAAATATCAAGTCCCAACAGGCAGAAACCTCCAAAGCCAAAGAGGAGCTGACCAGTGCCTTAGCAGCCATGGAGAAACTGAAAGAGGATTTCAAGAAGGAGCGGACGGACTGGGACATAGAGAAAGCCACACTGCAAAAGAGGGCTGATGATGCCGAAGCGACTCTTAATCCGGTGGTAGAAGAGCTGATCGGTTTAAAGCGGCAAATAAATGCCATGACCACTGTTGTGTTTGGTAAGTATCTTAACCATAAGCTTTTAGCATATATTATCCCATAAACTGTCGGTTTATCAACGTGCGGAATGATACAGGATCTCGCACTACCCATCTTGGATCTGATATGCAAAAGAAATTGAAGGCTGCCTATACTCTTATAAAGCAGTTATATACCGGCGCACAGCGGATCATCTGCACTGCCTCTCATAACAAACCGCCGCCAACCTTAATCAAGGAGACATTAGAAAGGCTGTCAATGCCGCCCGCCTGGTTTGAGGAATTAAAAAGATCAGCTGCAAGGCACGTGCTCTGACCGCGCTAACCCGGGCTAAAGCATGGGTGCCAGATCTTGACCCGGCCGACGTAGGAAATGGCTACCCGAGCATAAAGGAGGACGGATCAGATTTTGATAATGATGACCTCCGAGCTTTAACAAGGGAAATGCGTCCACTAGCAAGCAAATTGGTTGAAGACACTGATTTGTCATATTACCAGTCGATTTATGACGCCAACAACAAATTGGTGAACACACCAACTTATGATGTGCAAAACCTTATCCCGCCAATCCGTAAGCATACCTACGCCCCTGATGTTGAACCGTCCACCCTTATAAGTGATGAAGCTGTCTTCCAAGCCTTAACTGGGATTGACTGGACAACCATTGACTTCCAGCCGCTGGGTGGAGAGGAGGAGGATGAACCGGCGCAGGATGATCCGCAACCTTCAAGTCAGCCTGCCGAAAATTAATGATCCGGAGGCCGGTTTAACTTCTGTATACTTCAACGCTTGTGATAAACAATTATCCTTTTGGGCATCAAAACGCCTTGTAATAGGCTAGTTGAAACACTTGGTCTGCTATGCCATCGTGCATATTCACTTTTGCGTAATACTGTTAATCCGTCATAATAATGCTATGTCTGCTTATGATCCTTAGTAGTTTTATTCAACCTGTTTCTGCATACGACAAGTTTAAAGTGTCCTGGCGGTTTACCGCCGGACGGTCATAATGCGCAACATATAACCCGGTTTATAACCAAGGCTTTGCTTAAGAATAATCAAATATGAAATATATCATACCTGTGACATTGAATCACATTGTTGGTTTACCAACTCGTTGTAGTAAGGGTGATAACCCAAATCTTGAGTACTGATAACTCGTCCCATGTTTTGCTGGTTTATAGTAAAGCCGTACCGGGTTGTAATAAACACCGGATTATCCGTATATCATACTGGTGACTTGTAGTTGATGCCAAACCGGGTTAATAAACACCGGATTATCGCTGACGATTTATAATCGAAAGCCAAGCCGGGCCAATAGACACCAGCAATCTTTTTAGTTTGTTCGGCCGACTTATAGTCAACAGCCAGACCGGATCAATGAACACCGGATTAGTATAAACCTCATCAAAATAAATCTCAAAAAAGAAAAAAATCAGAAGAAAATATGCAAAAGGCGAGGCTTTTCATGGGCTGCCAGGCCACTGAGTTAACCATTTTACATAGCCTTTCTAAGATGGACCTCACATTAACCAATCGTCATTTTAACTATGACAAGTTCAGGGTCTTTATAAGATTGACTTGTCAAACGTTCGACGGGTCTTACCAGGATTACCTGGGCGGAGTGGCTTACTTAAGAAAGGCAGGATAACCCGGGGTTTTAGGTGAATACACCTGGCTTCCAAGCCTGGCTTTTATAGCCTATTACAAGGTTATAGACTCTTTGTTCTTGTAGAAGCAAAGAGCCCCTGAGCAATATTTTGAGCTGTGCTCAATGGGTGCCTATGTTTGAGTTGTGCTTTTGCAACACTCTCTTTGGCCCGTTTTAACTTTGGGTAACAAACCCCGAATTTTTTTGTGGCTTTATAAGCCGGATCAATGGGTAATCAGAACTCCGCTTTATAAACAGAAGCCCCATGTAACCAAAAAACTTTTAAGGAAAAAACAGCAGAGGCCCCGCTTTAGCAGGGATGCCGGTTTATTATATTGATCATCATAGTATATACATTGTCAAGAATATGTACATAAAAGGAGCCTATGGCTCAAGTGTAGTAAGGCCGAAGATGTGCGATATTCCACGGCTGGTGGGTATCCTCCTCCAATTTACGTGAGTCTTTGTGCTCTCGAACATCGATAAGGTAGTATGACCCATTGTGCAGATTCTTGCTGAACAGAAAGGGTCCTTCCCAAGGTGGGGATAACTTGTGCATATCACTCTGATCCTGGATGAGCCGGAGCACCAGATCGCCTTCTTGAAAAGTTCTGGTTTTAACCCGGCAGCTGTGATAACGACGCAGATCTTGCTGGTAAATCGCCGAATGAGTCGCTGCAATGTCACGCTCCTCACCTAACAGGTCAAGAGCTTCCTGACGTGCTTTCTCATTGTCCGCTTCAACATAAGCCGCCACACGGGGCGAGTCATGACGGATGTCACTAGGAAGAACTGCCTCTACTCCGTAAACCATGAAAAAAGGTGTGTAACCCATAGATCTGTAGGGTGTGGTATTGATACTCCATAACACAGAAGGTAACTCCTCCACCCAACAACCCGGTATCCGTTGTAAAGGAACCATAAGTCGGGGCTTGATGCCTCTCAGGATCTCTTGATTGGCTCTCTCCGCTTGATCGTTAGATTGAGGGTGGGCCACTGATGACACGTCAAGCCGGATTGCTCACGTTGACAAAATTCCTTCATAGCACCCTTGGATAGATTGGTGCCATTATCAGTTATGATACTGTGTGGAAAACCAAACCGGAAGATCACCTTCTTGATGAATTGAACCGTCGTAGCTGCATCACACTTACTGACTGGCTCTGCCTCCACCCACTTAGTGAACTTATCAACCGCCACCAGAAGGTGGGTCTTCTTATCCTTGGACCTCTTAAAGGGCCCAACCATATCCAGCCCCCAAGTTGCAAATGGCCAGTGATTGGAATCATCCTTAATTCTTGAGTCGGAACATGAGCTCGACGTGAAAACTTCTGACAACCATCACATTTTTTCACCAAGTCCTCAGCATCAGCATGAGTCGCCAGCCAATAGAAGCCATGACGAAAAGCTTTAGCTACCACGGACTTTGAATCGGTGTGGTGTCCACAATCCCCTTCGTGGATCTCCCGCAAAATCTCACAGCCTTCTACTTGAGATACGCAACGCTGAAACGCCCCTGTCACACTGCAATGATACAATTCTCCATTGACAATGGTCATTGACTTGGACCGTCGGTGTGACGCCCGGATAATCAAGCTACAGTAAAACTCTGCTAATGATGCCACGTCACCTCCGTTACTGTTTCCAATCCTTCGTTAGTTCAAAACCGATTCAAAAATCAATTCAAAATATGGCAAACAACAAAAGTTTTCAAACATTGAAACAAAAATGTTCGGAGTGAACCAAATATTGCACAGATAATTATGGTGGAGAAACCACACCTTTATAAAATGTTTAAATACTATGAGATGAATAAAACAGTAGCAAAAACAATTATATAAGTGTTATTAAATATAAACAAATATTAAACTAGTTTATTTAGTCACTAAAAACTTTTTACAACTCCGATTTAGGTGTGGGCTTTAAGTTATTATAAAACTATAACTATTAAAGAAATAAAATAAAACAGTAAAGGAAAATAAATAAAAGAAAACACAAAAAAAAACAAAATAAAGAAAAGAGGCCTGCCCCCCCACTGGGCCTCCCAGCCCAGCTAACCGGCCGGCCCAAACCGGCCCACCAGCCATCCCCATATCCACTCCAGCCCCCCCCACTCCCCACCGACAACCTCCACCTCCCCACTCGCCCTCCCCCTCGTCTCACTCCTCCTCTGCTTTCCCCCCGATCCAGATCGGATCGGAGCGTGGGGGGCCCGACCCCGCCGCCTCGTCCCTACGCCTCGTCGCCGGCCGGCGCCTCCTCGTCGCCTGCCCACAGCGCCTCCTCAAACCTCCTCCCCAACCGACGCCCCCCCGACCCGTCGCGCGCCATCGCCTCACCGGCCTCGCCGTCGGCGCCCGGACGCCGCCCCGATCCCGTCGCCCTCGACCCGAGCCGCCAGGACGCCGCCGGACTTCGCAGGCTCGCTTCCCCGACCTCCCCTCACCGGACCACCTCGCCCCCAGCCACGTCGGATCGACCTCGTCTCCCCTCTCTGCCCCGCCGGACTACATCGATCCGCTGCCCCTGTCGACCTCCGGTCACACGAGCTCGTCCTCCGCCCCTGTGAGCTCCTCCTCCCCCCTCGCTTATTCCCGAGCTCGGTTTCGAGCTCGAGCACTCCCAATGCCGCGCCCGTAGCTCCTTCGCCCAAGTAGTCGCTGTGCTCTGCCCCGCCGAGACCACGTCCTACCCGCGTCCCAGCCGCGCTCGTCGCGCGCTACGGCCGTCGCCCAACTCCACCCCGCCTTGGTGCCGCTCGCTCCGCCTCGGCTGCTATTGTCGCGCCCGCCTCGACTCCCCGCCGGCGCTCCCGCTCGGGTGAGGCCGCGCCTGGCGCTCGCGCCCATCGGGCGCCCATGGCCGCCCGCTAGCACGCCCGACCCGCAAAGCCCCTGTGCCACTGACCTGGGGGCCCCACGGCCCTGAACGTTTAAAAAAAGAATAAAGAAAATTATATAAAATAATAATAATAATAAATAATAATAATAATAACTTAATTAATACAAATTAATAAATAAATAAAATAAAATAAAATAAAATAAAGTAATTAATTAATTAGTTAATTAATTAGTTAATTAACCCTGTTTAGATTAATCTAATTTAATTAATTAGTTTAATTAATTAGTTAACCCTAATTACCCTAATCAGTCTATGACATGTGGGACCCACATGTCAGATGACTGCTGACGTCAGCATGATGTCATGCTGATGTCATCGCAACACTGTTTTGGATAAGGTTGAATTAAATAATTAATTAAAATTCAGAAAATGATTAAATCTTTAGAAAATCATATAAAATAATCCGTAACCCGGATGGAAATACTTTGTACATGAAAGTTGCTCAGAACGACGAGACGAATCCGGATACGCAGCCCGTTCGTCCACCACACACCCCTAACCTATTGAACCTGCAACATTTCACCTCCGGTTCGTCTGTCCGAAAACGTGAAACACCGGGGATATTTTCCCGGATGTTTCCCCCCTTCACCGGTATCACCTCGTACCGTGTTAGAACACGTCTAGCTCTGCCTGTTGTCCTGTTATGTAGACCCCGTGACGATGCTGATGCCCCTGTGGTCGACTACGTCACCGATGACCCCTCCTTCTTGTCTGAGCAACCAGGCAAGCCCCCCCTTGATCACCAGATATCGCCTATTCTTCTCTATACTGCTTGCATTAGAGTAGTGTAGCATGTTACTGCTTTCGATTAATCCTATCCTGATGCATAGCCTGTCATTGTTGCTACAGTTGTTACCCTTACCTGCTATCCTACTGCTTAGTATAGGATGCTAGTTTTCCATCAGTGGCCCTACATCTTGTCCGTCTGCTGTGCTATACTACCGGGCCGTGATCACCTGGGCGGTGATCACGGGTATATACTTATATACCATATACATGACACATGTGGTGACTAAAGTCGGGTCGGCTCGAGGAGTACCCGCAAGTGATTCTGATGAGGGGGCTGAAAGGACAGGTGGCTCCACCCCGGTAGAGGTGGGCCTGGGTTCCTGACGGCCCCCGACTGTTACTTGTGGCGGAGCGACAGGGCAGGTTGAGACCGCCTAGGTGAGAGGTGGGCCTGGCCCTGGTCGGCGTTCGCGGATACTTAACACGCTTAACGAGATCTTGGTATTTGATCTGAGTCTGGCCATTTGGTCTATACGCACTAACCATCTACGCGGGAGTAGTTATGGGTATCCCGGCGTCGTGGTATCAGTCGAAGCCTTCTTGACGTCAGCGACTGAGTGGCGCGCGCCGGATTGGACTGGAACGCCAGTAGGCTAGGTCTGCTTCCGGCCGCGTACGCAACGTGCAGGTGTGCATAGGGCGATGGGCCCAGACCCCTGCGCGCATAGGGTTAGACCGGCGTGCTGACCTCTCTGTTGTGCTTAGGTGGGGCTGCGACGTGTTGATCTTACGAGGCCGGGCATGACCCAGAAAAGTGTGTCCGGCCAAATGGGATCGAGCGTGTTGGGTTATGTGGTGCACCCCTGCAGGGAAGTTTATCTATTCGAATAGCCGTGTCCCTCGGTAAAAGGACGACCCGGAGTTGTACCTTGACCTTATGACAACTAGAATTGGATACTGAATAAAATACACCCTTCCAAGTGCCAGATACAACCCGGTGATCGCTCTCTAACAGGGCGACGAGGAGGGGATCGCCGGGTAGGATTATGCTATGCGATGCTACTTGGAGGACTTCAATCTACTCTCTTCTACATGCTGCAGGATGGAGATGACCAGAAGCGTAGTCTTCGACAGGACTAGGTATCCCCCTTTTATTCTGGCATTCTGCAGTTCAGTCCACTGATATGGCCCTTTACACATATACCCATGCATATGTAGTGTAGCTCCTTGCTTGCGAGTACTTTGGATGAGTACTCACGGTTGCTTCTCTCCCTATTTTCCCCCTTTCCTTTCTACCTGGTTGTCGCAACCAGATGTTGGAGTCCAGGAGCCAGACGCCACCGTCGACGACGACACCTACGGCACTGGAGGTGCCTACTACTACGTGCAGCCCGCTGACGACGACCAGGAGTAGTTAGGAGGATCCCAGGCAGGAGGCCTGCGCCTCGTTCGATCTGTATCCCAGTTTGTGCTAGCCTTCTTAAGGCAAACTTGTTTAACTTATGTCTGTACTCAGATATTGTTGCTTCCGCTGACTCGTCTGTGATCGAGCACTTGTATTCGAGCCCTCGAGGCCCCTGGCTTGTATTATGATGCTTGTATGACTTATTTATGTTTTAGAGTTGTGTTGTGATATCTTCCCGTGAGTCCCTGATCTTGATCGTACACATTTGCGTGCATGATTAGTGTACGGTCAAATCGGGGGCGTCACAAGTTGGTATCAGAGCCGACTGCCTGTAGGAATCCCCCTTTCCAACTCCTTGGCCGAAGTCGAGTCTAGTCATTGGAAAAACTTTTACTAACATGGCTGTGTGGCTTACGGGCCCACGTCGCCATTGGGTGGTACTAGGATCTTTTACTCCTCGACCTTTACTCTGGGACTCTGATCTCTCTTCTATTCGGGTTAAGTGAATTTTACTAAATCTAACATTAGGATCTCGTTATCACTTTCACCCGGAGAGCCCCTTATTACTGATGATCGTCTGCTGCACGTGAAGACCCTGAAGATACTCTCCGCTGATAACCCGAGAACTTGTGTTCATCGCTTTTGCAATTCCCTTTCATCGATAAACTCCTATGGATAACCACGTATACTCGCCACTCATACAATGTTTCCCAGTTGATCTTGTTATTACAAGATACCCCGAAATTCTCTCTGTTGTTCCGAGAATCCTTTGAGCTTACTGCCTTGCTGTTCTTTGTCACCTGAATACCCCTACGGATAATTCTCGCACTTACCGAGTATCCGGTCATCCCCAGTTGATTCAAGTATTCCACAATAGTCTTCAAAATACTATTCGATCTTCCTAAAATCCTCAGGAGCCTATTGCTCTTGAAATTCTTGTTTGCTTGCATTATGGTTAATCCCATAAGTCTCGTAATCTTATTGGCATCTCTTGTCATTATCATTTTGAGTCCGTTGATTCAATTTGTTGCGAATGCTCGCAATCCTCAATCATATCCTAGAATTCATTCTTCCGGCTCAGACGTCATTTAAAACGTGAGCTGGATCTCGACCTATCAAATTGCCATCGATTGTACCCCTAAGCCTACTCAACTTATCCATCCTTGATCAGAGCGTTGCTTCTGACCCCCTGATTTGGAAATCGTAATTCTTGTGCTTTTGAACTTTGAGTTAGTCAGTTGTTTCTATAATCAGATCTCCTTGCATTCTTCTTCCTCTGGTTGAGTACCGATGCTCACATCAGATCCCTTGTGGACCATCGGTTCCTTTGTTGGATTTTATCCGACAGTGTCCTTCATATTGAATAACCTTGTGAGCCTTTCCATGGGTATATAATGCATTTGGTAAATTGTATCATCTGTTTTTGAATAATGCTCTTCTTTCGAGCTTGTAATATTTACTCCGAAGTTTGTGGTATATGTTCCTAAGATGCCTTGATGCGTTGAACCTATGCCTTTCATAATATGTGTGAACTCGAAAATTTTCATGAGTCATACTCTTCTGGTATTTTGCCAGATAAAATTTCAACACTACAACTTCTTTGAAAAATGAGAAGTGAATGAAAGGTTATGCATTGGAGAAGTGGGAGTCGACCTTGAACTTTGCGTTCATGCCCATGGACACGGTGTAGATCTTATCATTAAAGCTTTTCTTAAATTAATTATTCCCTTGGTATAAGTTCGTCTTATATATGGGATCTGACATTTTGCAATCGTGGTTCCAACCATGTTCTCTTTTAAATACCATTTCTCGTGCAAGTTTAAGCACTTGTCTTCTGCAGAGCAATACCCCAGTCCAACCTCTACTTTGGTTTGTCGTCGAGTATTACCCCCTGGTATCTCGAGATTATCACGGAACTGCATAACTTATTATGAGTTCTCCATCAAGTATTACATTCTCATTTATTCCAATTTTTCACGGGCTCCGAGTTATTAAACACTCAAGGACATCGATAAATGAATCGAATCCGCACTACGGTTCAACAACTTTTAGTAATGTTCCTTACCTACGAGTTTGTACCCGATCGCGTCATTCCTAGCCTGTTTGGCTATATCATTATCTTGATGATTTTAACTGTGCTACCTGGTCCTTATTCCCGGAGCACCACTTTCGACGATGAGCTAAGCTTACGTCGATTTTCCTCGTCATATCGTTTCACCTCGAACAACAAACTTGCCCCGAGTTTGTGTAGTATCCGTGGCTCCAATAATCTTTTGTTGCATCAGTCCTTTTGCTTGATGCAGTCGCTGATCAATTGCTTCTTCGTGGATCCCCTCGACAACAAAATGTCGTGATCACCATCAACATTCTGAGCTCTTCCAAGATATCTATCGAATTCTGGATGAGAAATACCATCCTTGCCCTCGATGATTTGTTTTATCATCGACCATTTTATTGCCTTCCATTCAACACAAACTTGTGCGTGTTTTGTGTTGTACCTTGATTTCCCCGCTATCTAGCTTATGATATGTTCTACCCTGGAGTATTACCAAATTTTACGTCAAGTATGTTGTAAGAATTTCACCACCTCGTATGACATCTCGATACAGTGATACTTCTCCCCATCACCATTCTTTCTTGGTCCCCGTGTTGTTTCTAAAAGGAATACCGACCAATGATCTGTGATGTGTAAATTCTAAACTTCTAGCAACCCTATTGCTTTGAAGTTATTGGTCTATAGCTTCATTCTACGTCTATGGCTTAATGAATCATCATTCGAACATTGATTGTGCTACCTAGCCCATATTTCGGGTGCACATTTCAACCAATGTTTAACTGTGTATGTTTTCCTCGAGCATACATCATTAAGTCATTCGATCTAGTTAATGTTATCTCCTTGTTCACATAGTGGTGGAAATCCATCTTTTGGAAATCTCAATGGATTGTCGCTGAGTCAAGCAGTCACCTCCTCACCTCTCCTTGATTTAATTATGAACCCTTGTTCGGAACTCGCTTCCATAGTTCATCTCCCGAGAATCTTCGATGTCGTTTCGACAATTTGTGTTGCACCTTTTCTTCTCAGGCCTCCTAAGTCTGAGTTATCCTGACACCAATCAGATCTGAATCTCGGTCAGATATGATGGTTGGAACATATTTCCAAGAGTTATAACATTGGCCTATTTATGACCCGGTAAGGTGATGATACCCAGCACACCTGGCGGGAGGCCCTATTGTTATAAGTTTTTCCTTTTAGCAAGGTTAGCTGTTCTTCCATGAGGAAATTGTAAGACTTATTCTATAAGTTGTTCCTGATGGATCCTTTTTGTTTCCAAAGTCTGATCTTCCCCTGTTGACCATGTCAATGCTATCTCGAAGCATGTCTATGGTACTCCGATTTTCAAACAGGAACATTTGAAGCCCAATGCTAAATGTTTCCTGCTCAATTATCCAAACACCGTTGTATGGGTAATGTCATGAAATTTCTCTCCCCTACCTAAAGAGTTTTCTACATTATATCCTGTCATGAATATCATGCTCAGCTTGTCCTTGGGAAGGATATAACCTTGAAATATGTGTTTAAACACATTTTCCTTTCCATTCTTCTGTTTAATCTAATAATCATATTTTCCTTTCCATTGTTTGGTTTAACCTTTCTGGTGATCTATATGATCTAAGCAGTAATATTCTCCTGCTTATGTAAACACCTCGGTGTACAACTCTGTCAGTAAGACCCTGTTATTATTGTTGGTGACATTTCGGTAACCACCGATGGACGAGAACTTTGCCTAATGGTCCGCCTCGTTTCAACGAGCAGGAAAATGGTTCTCTTCGTCCCTCACCCTTGGTACCGACGATGTCGCTGACATATAACTGACAGGCTACCCTCTGACATGCCTTGCTATCATGATCGTGCAAGATGTCACCGCCCTTCCTACTTTTAACCCACATGGTGGGCCCATAACCCATAGTTCCACAGGATCGAAAACTGACTCTCCTGTACACCGTGTTGTCAGAGTTATTCCTCGCTCTTGACTTTGTATGTAATTCATGGGCCACCTGCCTAGTGATCTATACTCGTATTAGATGCAATGCTTATTCACATTGCTCTAAACCCCTTCAACACTTTGTTTCAGGCAACGAACGATTGCCTATGCGCTTGAAAACTTCTATTTTGTACCTTCTTACTTTGCTCTCGATAATTTCTTAAGTTGCAATTCGAGAGATACTTTCCGCCACCTTCCCCGATGATATTGACCAGATAGTAAACCCTGCAGAAGTCCGTTCTTCCAGAATACCCCCTTACTCTGTCGGAAGTACGATGGAGTTCCAGAAGAAAGGACGACAACTTTATCATGATGACCTGAAACAGCAGAATGAAGACATCAATGTATTGGACCAGCCTCTTCGAGAAGAGCAAGCCAGGATGAGAAGACCCGCTAGATTCGTTACCAAACCTTCCCCCCTTACTCCCCTCTTAAAATCTCGGGACGAGATTTCTTGTAGTGGAGGAGAATTGTGACGCCCGGATAATCAAGCTACAGTAAAACTCTGCTAATGATGCCACGTCACCTCCGTTACTGTTTCCAATCCTTCGTTAGTTCAAAACCGATTCAAAAATCAATTCAAAATATGGCAAACAACAAAAGTTTTCAAACATTGAAACAAAAATGTTCGGAGTGAACCAAATATTGCACAGATAATTATGGTGGAGAAACCACACCTTTATAAAATGTTTAAATACTATGAGATGAATAAAACAGTAGCAAAAACAATTATATAAGTGTTATTAAATATAAACAAATATTAAACTAGTTTATTTAGTCACTAAAAACTTTTTACAACTCCGATTTAGGTGTGGGCTTTAAGTTATTATAAAACTATAACTATTAAAGAAATAAAATAAAACAGTAAAGGAAAATAAATAAAAGAAAACACAAAAAAACAAAATAAAGAAAAGAGGCCTGCCCCCCCACTGGGCCTCCCAGCCCAGCTAACCGGCCGGCCCAAACCGGCCCACCAACCATCCCCTTATCCACTCCAGCCCCCCCCACTCCCCACCGACAACCTCCACCTCCCCACTCGCCTCCCCCTCGTCTCACTCCTCCTCTGCTTCCCCCCCGATCCAGATCGGATCGGAGCGTGGGGGGCCCGACCCCGCCGCCTCGTCCCTACGCCTCGTCGCCGGCCGACGCCTCCTCGTCGCCTGCCCACAGCGCCTCCTCAAACCTCCTCCCCAACCGACGCCCCCCGACCCGTCGCGCGCCATCGCCTCTCCGGCCTCGCCGTCGGCGCCCGGACGCCGCCCCGATCCCGTCGCCCTCGACCCGAGCCGCCAGGATGCCGCCGGACTTCGCAGGCTCGCTTCCCCGACCTCCCCCTCACCGGACCACCTCGCCCCCAGCCACGTCGGATCGACCTCGTCTCCCCTCTCTGCCCCGCCGGACTACATCGATCCGCTGCCCCTGTCGACCTCCGGTCACACGAGCTCGTCCTCCGCCCCTGTGAGCTCCTCCTCCCCCCTCGCTTATTCCCGAGCTCGGTTTCGAGCTCGAGCACTCCCGATGCCGCGCCCGTAGCTCCTCCGCCCAAGTAGTCGCTGTGCTCTGCCCCGCCGAGACCACGTCCTACCCGCGTCCCAGCCGCGCTCGTCGCGCGCTACGGCCGTCGCCCAACTCCACCCCGCCTTGGTGCCGCTCGCTCCGCCTCGGCTGCTATTGTCGCGCCCGCCTCGACTCCCCGCCGGCGCTCCCGCTCGGGTGAGGCCGCGCCTGGCGCTCGCGCCCATCGGGCGCCCATGGCCGCCCGCTAGCACGCCCGACCCGCAAAGCCCCTGTGCCACTGACCTGGGGGCCCCACGGCCCTGAACGTTTAAAAAAAAAGAATTGAAGAAAATTATATAAAAAATAATAATAATAAATAATAAATAATAATAATAATAATAACTTAATTAATAAAAATTAATAAATAAATAAAAATAAAAATAAAAATAAAAATAAAAATAAAATAAAAATAATTAATTAATTAGTTAATTAATTAGTTAATTAACCCTGTTTAGATTAATCTAATTTAATTAATTAGTTTAATTAATAGTTAATTAATTAGTTAACCCTAATTACCCTAATCAGTCTATGACATGTGGGACCCACGTGTCAGATGACTGCTGACGTTAGCATGATGTCATGCTGATGTCATCGCAACACTGTTTTGGATAAGGTTGAATTAAATAATTAATTAAAATTCAGAAAATGATTAAATCTTTAGAAAATCATATAAAATAATCCGTAACCCGGATGGAAATACTTTGTACATGAAAGTTGCTCAGAACGACGAGACGAATCCGGATACGCAGCCCGTTCGTCCACCACACACCCCTAACCTATTGAACCTGCAACATTTCACCTCCGGTTCGTCTGTCCGAAAACGTGAAACACCAGGGATATTTTCCCGGATGTTTCCCCCCTTCACCGGTATCACCTCATACCGTGTTAGAACACGTCTAGCTCTGCCTGTTGTCCTGTTATGCACTTGCTTGCTATGTATTTACTGTTTCTCCCCCCTCTTCTCTTCGGTAGACCCCGTGACGATGCTGATGCCCCTGTGGTCGACTACGTCACCGATGACCCCTCCTTCTTGCCTGAGCAACCAGGCAAGCCCCCCCCTTGATCACCAGATATCGCCTACTCTACTCTCTACTACTTGCATTAGAGTAGTGTAGCATGTTACTGCTTTCGATTAATCCTATTCTGTTGCATAGCCTGTCATTGTTGCTACAGTTGTTTCCCTTACCTGCTACCCTACTGCTTAGTATAGGATGCTAGTTTTCCATCAGTGGCCCTACATCCTTGTCCGTCTGCTGTGCTATACTACCGGGCCGTGATCACCTGGGCGGTGATCACGGGTATATACTTATATACCATATACATGACACATGCGATGACTAAAGTCGGGTCGGCTCGAGGAGTACCCGCAAGTGGTTCTGATGAGGGGGCTGAAAGGACAGGTGGTTCCACCCCGGTAGAGGTGGGCCTGGGTTCCTGACGGCCCCCGACTGTTACCTTGTGGCGGAGCGACAGGGCAGGTTGAGACCGCCTAGGTGAGAGGTGGGCCTGGCCCTGGTCGGCGTTCGCGGATACTTAACACGCTTAACGAGATCTTGGTATTTGATCTGAGTCTGGCCATTTGGTCTATACGCACTAGCCATCTACGCGGGAGTAGTTATGGGTATCCCGGCGTCGTGGTATCAGCCGAAGCCTTCTTGACGTCAGCGACTGAGTGGCGCGCGCCGGATTGGACTGGAACGCCACTAGGCTAGGTCTGCTTCCGGCCGCGTACGCAACGTGCAGGTGTGCATAGGGCGATGGGCCCAGACCCCTGCGCGCATAGGGTTAGACCGGCGTGCTGACCGCTCTGTTGTGCTTAGGTGGGGCTGCGACGTGTTGATCTTACGAGGCCGGGCATGACCCAGAAAAGTGTGTCCGGCCAAATGGGATCGAGCGTGTTGGGTTATGTGGTGCACCCCTGCAGGGAAGTTTATCTATTCGAATAGCCGTGTCCCTCGGTAAAAGGACGACCCGGAGTTGTACCTTGACCTTATGACAACTAGAATTGGATACTGAATAAAATACACCCTTCCAAGTGCCAGATACAACCCGGTGATCGCTCTCTAACAGGGCGACGAGGAGGGGATCGCCGGGTAGGATTATGCTATGCGATGCTACTTGGAGGACTTCAATCTACTCTCTTCTACATGCTGCAGGATGGAGATGACCAGAAGCGTAGTCTTCGACAGGACTAGCTATCCCCCTTTTATTCTGGCATTCTGCAGTTCAGTCCACTGATATGGCCCTTTACACATATACCCATGCATTTGTAGTGTAGCTCCTTGCTTGCGAGTACTTTGGATGAGTACTCACGGTTGCTTCTCTCCCCTTTTCCCCTTTCCTATCTTTCTGGTTGTCGCAACCAGATGTTGGAGTCCAGGAGCCAGACGCCACCGTCGACGACGACACCTACGACACTGGAGGTGCCTACTACTACGTGCAGGCCGCTGACGACGACCAGGAGTAGTTAGGAGGATCCCAGGCAGGAGGCCTGCGCCTCGTTCGATCTGTATCCCAGTTTGTGCTAGCCTTCTTAAGGCAAACTTGTTTAACTTATGTCTGTACTCAGATATTGTTGCTTCCGCTGACTCGTCTGTGATCGAGCACTTGTATTCGAGCCCTCGAGGCCCCTGGCTTGTATTATGATGCTTGTATGACTTATTTATGTTTTAGAGTTGTGTTGTGATATCTTCCCGTGAGTCCCTGATCTTGGTCGTACACATTTGCGTGTATGATTAGTGTACGGTCAAATCGGGGGCGTCACAGTCGGATTATCTGCCTGGCCAAAGTTTCATCCTCAGGTAACTCGCCCCGGGTCATATACGTCAAATATGGGACTGTCCAATCCGGGATAACGTGAAGAGCCGCCACCAACTGAGCCTCCGGATCAGGAATAGCCAAATCCTCCTCTGTAGGTAGCTTGACCGACGAGTTATGCAAAACATCCAGAAAAACATTGGGTGGAACCGGTTTACGTTGGGAACCCAAACGGCTTAAAGCATCTGCCGCTTCGTTCTTTCGCCGGTCCACATGGTCAACCTGATAACCTTTGAAGTGACCAGCAACAATATCCACCTCTCGACGATATGCTGCCATGAGCGGGTCCTTGGAATCCCAAGTACCAGACACTTGCTGAGCCACCAGGTCCGAGTCACCAAAGCACTTAACCCGGCTTAAATTCATCTCTTTAGCCATTCGAAGACCATGGAGTAAAGCCTCATATTCAGCTGCATTGTTAGTGCAAGGGAACATTAAATGGAGAACATAACAAAACTTATCACCTCGTGGGGAAGTTAACACGACTCGAGCCCCCGAGCCCTCCAATTGCTTGGATCCATCGAAATGAATAGTCCAATAAGTATGATCCAACTTTTCTTCCGGCGCTTGTAACTCTGTCCAGTCATTGATGAAATCCACAAGCGCTTGTGACTTGATTGCTGTACAAGGCACATATGTTAACCCGTGAGGTCCAAGTTCAATGGCCCACTTGGCAACCCGGCTAGTTGCTTCCCTGTTTTGGATTATATCTCCCAAAGGGGCAGAACTGATCACAGTGATGGGATGACCCTGAAAATACTGCTTAAGAGTCCGGCTCGCCATGAAAACTCCATACACCAGTTTCTGCCAATGTGTGTACCTCTGTTTGGATTCAATAAGCACCTCACTGATATAATAAACCGGCCATTGAACCGGATATTCTTTCCCAGCCTCCTTGCGCTCTACCACAATGGCTACACTGACAGCCCGGGCATTGGCAACTACATATAACAACATCGGCTCTTTATCGACCGGAGCAGCAAGGACAGGTGGTTCGGCTAACTGCTTCTTCAAGTCCTCAAACGCCGCATTGGCAGCATCACTCCAGACAAAGTTGTCTGTCTTTTTCATCATCTGATATAGAGGGATAGCCTTCTCTCCCAACCGGCTGATAAACCGGCACAACGCTGCAATATGACCCGCCAGAAGTTGAACATCGTTGATACATGCCGGTTTAGCCAGAGACGTAATAGCTTTGATTTTTTCCGGATTAGCTTCAATGCCCCTGTTAGACACCAGAAAACCCAAAAGTTTGCCTGTCGGTACACCAAAAACACACTTGGCCGGATTAAACATCATCTTATAAACCCGGAGATTATCAAAAGTTTCCTGCAAATCATCTATTAATCTATCCTCCTTTCTGGACTTCACCAAAATATCATCCACATAAGCATGAACATTGCGCCCAATCTGATTATGAAGACAATTCTGCACACACCGCTGGTAAGTCGCCTGGGCACTCTTTAGCCCAAAGGGCATAGATACATAGCAAAAGGGTCCAAAAGGAGTTATAAAAGCCGTCTTGTCCTGGTCCTTAACTTCCATTTTGATCTGATGATAACCAGAATAAGCATCCAGAAAGCTCAAACGCTCACAACCCGCTGTAGCATCAATAATTTGATCAATATGAGGGAGAGCAAAGGGATCAGCTGGACAAGCTTTGTTCAAATCTGTGTAATCCACACACATACGCCAAGTGCCATTCTTCTTAAGTACGAGCACCGGGTTAGCTAACCACTCAGGGTGAAAAACCTCCCCAATAAACCCTGCCGCCAAGAGCCGGGCTACCTCCTCACCAATGGCCTTGCGCCTTTCTCCATTGAAGCGGCGGAGAAACTGCTTGACCGGTTTAAACTTGGGATCGACATTAAGAGTGTGCTCAGCGAGTTCCCTCGGTACACCAGGCATGTCAGAAGGTTTCCATGCAAAGATGTCCCGGTTCTCATGGATGAACTCGATGAGCGCGCTTTCCTATTTCGGATCCAGGTTAGCACTGATGCTAAACTGCTTGGATGAATCGCCAGGAACAAAATCAACCAGCTTAGTCTAATCAGCCGATTTAAACTTCAAGGCCGGATCATGCTCTGTAGTCGGCTTTTTCAAAGAAGTCATATCCGCCGGATCAACATTGTCCTTGTAGAACTTCAACTCCTCTGTTGCACAAACCGACTCGGCATAGACCGCATCACCTTCTTCACATTCCAAAGAGATCTTACGGCTCCCATGCACCGTGATGGTCCCCTTATGACCCGGCAACTTGAGCTGCAGATAAACATAACAGGGCCTTGGCATGAACTTAGCATAAGCCGGCTGTCCAAACGGAGCATGATAAGGGCTCTTGATTTTCACCACTTCAAAAGTCAATGTCTCTGATCTTGAATCATGATCATCTCCAAAAGCAACCTCCAAAGGTATCTTGCCAACTGGATACGCTAATTTACCAGGCACCACACCATGGAAAACAGTGTTCGATGGTTTAAGATTTTTATCTGTCAACCCCATGCGACGGAAGGTTTCATAATAAAGGATATTGATACTACTCCCTCCATCCATGAGCACTTTGGTGAACTTATACCCTCCAACCTGAGGTGCCACCACCAATGCCAGATGACCCGGATTATCAACCCGAGGCGGATGATCCTCTCGACTCCACACAATGGGTTGTTCGGACCAGCGCAAGTAACGGGGCACCGCCGGTTCAACAGAGTTCACTGCCCTTTTTTGAAGCTTCTGATCATGCTTGCACAGATGTGGTGAAGACATGATACTGCCCACTATTCAACTGCTTCGGGTTGCTCTGATAACCCGACTGTTGCTGCTGCTGAATCCCCTGATGATTATAACCGCCCTGGTTGCCCTGACTTCCTTGATTGCCATGTCCACCCTGGTTACCCTGGAATCCTGAGCCAGAAGTGCCTCCACCATAATCCGGCCCATGAGTACCGGGGCCTGAATCGCTGGTCAGTCCATGATCATACTGGAAAAGATCCGAATTTTTGAACTCCCGCATAATAAAGCAATCCTTCCAGAGGTGCGTAGCTGGCCTTTCTCGCGTTCTGTGCCTTGGGCAAGGCAGGTTTAACAGGCGCTCAAGATTGACACCTGATCCTCCACTTCGCGGGGGCGGTTTACCCTTACGACGCTGACCATTATTCTGCGTGTTGGTGTTAGCCACAAAATCTAAACTATTATCCGCTTTACGCTTACCATTGTTTCCATGGCCCGCCGGGTTATGCTGCTGCCCCTTTGGTGCTGCCGCTCTTCTTTCCCTTTCCCGGCTTTTCATCCTCAGACTCGGGGTCCTTGGTACTATCAGAATCGACACACTTAACCAAAGCTGCCATAAGCGTTCCTATGTCATTGAAGTGACGCTTGAGCCGTCCCAACTTCAGCTTCAGAGGCGCGAACCGGCAATTGCCCTCCAACGTTAAGACTGCTGTATCGGCATTGATGCGGTTCGATGAATGCAAGATTTCCAAAACCCGGCGCACCCAATGGGTTGTGGATTCACCTTCTTCTTGAACACAGGCGGCTAAGTCCACAATTGACATGGGCTGCTTGCACGTGTCCTTGAAATTCTGGATAAACCAGGCCTTTAACTCGGCCCATGACCCAATGGAGTTAGCTGGCAAACTTTTCAGCCAAGTGCGAGCTGTTCCTTCCAACATCATGGTGAAGTACTTAGCACATGCCGCATCGCTAACATCCAGCATTTCCATTGCCATCTCATAGCTCTCAATCCATGACTCGAGAGATAAGTCGGCAGTGTAATTGGGTACTTTACGAGGACCTTTGAAATCCTTAGGCAGCCGCACATTACGTAGAGCCGGGGTGAGACACGATACTCCCAAAGAACTGAAAGCAACACCTGGTTCCACCGAGGTCGTTGGACGATCCGGAGTAATCTGACGAGCCGTGTACTGAGCTGCTAACTCGGCTTCTCGACGTGCCCTACCGTGATCCACCACGTCTTGAGCATTAGCACCACCGCCTGCCGGGTTATGTCCTCGATGCGAGTTACGGTTCCGTGCACTGCTTGATACAGCCGGCTCATCAATATGTCTGCTGTAACTCCGGCTTGGGCGGGGGGTAGAATGAATCCTCTCGCGGCTGTACGAATATGCCTGCTGCTGAGTCAAGGCTGTCTGAAGGAGTTCCCTAGCCCGTCGCGTCTCAACCGCTACGGGGGACTCGCCTTCGACTGGGAGGGCCGCTAATCGTGAAGCGGCAGTGACTATGTTATCCAAGGGGTTGGAGTAATGACCCGGAGGCGTCGATACATGCTGTGACGGGATATTCTGACAAGGCGGATCCGTTGCGTGCGGCTGGACCGGCGCCCCCGTTCCAGGTGCTTCTACCCGGTTTACCACTGGCTGGTTGCTGGTTCCTGCTCCTGGCGTGTTAAAGAGATTCCTCGCCTCATAAACCGGAGGCAGGTGAGACCGGTACCTTCTCCTCATTACATTATTTGACGCGTTCTGATCCAGCATAAGCCGATAAGCCTGTGCATCCAACTCGCCCCGCTCTGCAGCCATCCTGATGTTCTCAGCTGCCAGGTCTGCCTTGGCTTGAGCTATCTAATCCTTTACCTTCGCAACTTCTGCGTTATGCTGATCCTGATCCGCCGGATTAACCTCAGCCGCCAGCAGTGCTGCCAAAGTGTCGAATAAATCGGACAAAACCTGAACCGGCGGTTGCGCAGGGCCTCCTTCCCCGGCTACTGTCGCCGGTGCTGAACCGGAGATCATCGCCGCTGCGGTCGAAGAGTGTTGTGCTGACTGTGTACCGGCCATGAAGATCGCAACTCGGCTCGGCGGATCGAGGGGGTCCGGAATACTGTCGCCATCGGAACAGCCCCCAAACCGGCCATCTTGCAGTTGGTACAATGGCTCGGTCTCTCCGGTAGACGACTCGTCATCAGAGTAGACGACGGTTTCACCACCGGATGCCGATCTATCCTCAGACTCCACTCCGTGGATGACTCCCACGAAGGCACGCTTCATGGCAGGCCGAACCCAGGTGGGTCTTGCACGCTGAGCCGTTTCGACGATGTTGGTGTAGATGTCCGTCTCAGGGCCCGGTTCGCCAATCTTGCCAATGAAGACATGGATACCACCAAAGGGGACCCGGTACCCGTACTCAATTGAGCCGGTGTCGGGGCCCCAGTCTGCATCGTCGATGTAGAGCTTGCCGCGACGACTCTTGGTCATCCGGCCCACCGCGTATCCTTTGAGCCCTTCGAAGCTGCCCTCTGAGAACTTGAAACCATCGTGCGACTTCCCCACGGTGGGCGCCAACTGTCGTGGGTTTGTCACGGCAGATGTCCTAGTGTAAGGACTTAGTCGTGGAGCCATCGCGACGGGTTAGCTTAAAGGGGCTAAAGCGGGACAAAGGAAGCAAGGAGTTTATACTGGTTCGGCCCCTTGCGGTGAAGGTAAAAGCCTAATCCAGTTGATGTGGAATTGCTAGGGTTTTGATGACCAGGGAGCGAATCCGCTTGACCTGGCTCTCGAGTTGTTGTCTGTTGTCCTTGAACCGCCGCCGGGTCGTCCCTTTATATACACAGGTTGACGCCCGGCGGTTTACAGAATCCTACGCCGGCTCACAAACGTGTCCGGCTCGGTTTCTATCATTTCCTATCTTACAACACAAGTTACACACCTTATGGCGGTTTATGTCTACGGGTCCTAATTCGCCTTTGGGCCCTGGGATTTTAGATCTCTACAGTAAAGCGCTAATAAATGGGACAAAGGACACAGGGAGTTTATACTGGTTCGGCCCCTTGCGGTGAAGGTAAAGGCCTAATCCAGTTTGAGGTTGTATTGCTTATGTCTCGATTACTAGGGAGCGAATACGCTTGACCTAGCTTTCGATCTCTTGTTTTTTACCCTAACTCGCCGCCGGGTTGTCCCTTTATATACGCAGGTTGATGCCCGGTGGCTTACAGATTCCCGGCCTGCTCATAAACGTGTCCGGCCCGGTGACTTAATTACAATTGCCTTATAATACAAGTCATACACATATGGCGGTTTACACCTACGGGCCTTAAGCCGCCTTTGGGCCTTGGGCTCTTCATAAATCATCCTCATGAACCGCTATCTTCGATTCCTTCATGGGCTTTGTCTCGTGAGTCGCCATGGGTATAACCCGGCCCCTCCTGGGCGGGTTAACTCAATAGCTATATCCCCAACAAAAACTAAGAATTTTTCCATTCTTAGTTTTTATCGTAATATTTATCAGAAATGATTGAACATTTTTAAGAGCACTTTTGTTTTTTTGTTTTTGCTTTTGCCTTATTTTCTCGTTGTTCCTTTGCGACGAATAGATCTCGTGTTTGACGACATAGTTGAAGAAGAAGAAGGAGAGTGATTCGAAGACTTTGAAGAAGAAGCCAACCAAGGCAAGCAGCCCTTTGACCATGATTCACCTCTCTTGTTCATCAATAAATTTTCCGTATGCATGATGCCGTTGTTGATTATGAGCTTGATATAATCGTTGCTGATGCATGCCCGTTGGTACTAGCATGTTCATAGCTCTACCTTGTGCTAGAAATGCGATGAAAAATACTTGATATTGACGCATGATATTGCATCTATGCCGTGAACATTCCTTTGTTACAATCCTTTGGAAAACCCCATTGGGTGCCCCTAATGCCCGTGGGTAATGTTGAACTAGGTCACCACTTGATGAAGAAGTGGTGCACCAAAGCATGTGAATATGTGTTGTTACAGAGATGGATTAGATTTAAGATTTCTTGACCGTCCCAACCAAACATGCGCAACCACTCTACCCTTAAATGGGAAAGGGCGTTATTGATTACCTAGTCTGATACTAGCATGGTGCCCACATTACTAGTGACGGGGTGACGTGTGTTCACTCGGGACGGGGTCATGCTTGGATAGGCGGCCATGACTTTTTTACAGGGCACCGGACACACTGTTGGTCCCTTCGTGTAGTTGTGAAAATGAAAAGGGCAGTGTCCCAAGGTCTCTATGATTATACATGAGGGCTGTGTACCAACGAGTGGACTCTATGTTAGTGTCTCCTAGGGAAAGATAGTGATCGGGTGCATATCCCGGGTACTTGAGGTACCGCGGGTCGTGGTTGACACGAAAGTTCCCCGGATCTTGTGGGTAAAGTGTGCAACCTCTGCAGAGTGTCAAACTATTCGAACAGCCATGTCAACGGTTAACGATAGTTGGGTGGTGCTGCTTAGACTATGTCCATATGTTTCTGAAAAACAACACAAATTGGAAATGTTGATGAGAATCACGATAAGTTGGAGATTGAGCTGTGTGAAACTCCTTCTCAATGTTGATATCAGTATGCCCTTGATTCATGATCATAGATGCATTATTAACACCACAAGTATTAATCATACTTGCATGGAAAAACTAACGTACCACCAACATGCCAACATAGTGATAATATCATGCATATGTCATTCTGTTACCATTCATGGGTTGCTTGCGAGTACATTCAAAGTACTCATTGGCTTGCCACTGATTATTTAATTGGCTAGGCATGAAAGAGCAGGAGTTCGAAGAAGAATTCTTTGGTGACGAACATGTGAACTAGGACGCTTTCCCAGTCAGAATGCCTGTATGGTTAAGGCAGATGGCATGGGTTCTACTTATCGACGAAGATTTCCGCTGCTTGTGTTTTATCTGATGTTTCAGCCCTTAAGGCTTTATCTACGTAAGACTTGACCATAATTGTCATAATTTGTGTAAGACGGTATGTATGGATGTAAGACTTTTGTTATTCAGCTTTTGTGTGCTCAGCGAGCATTGATTTCTGGGATCACTGTACACATGCATTCGGTGATCATGACTTATGAGTTAAGGTCCCCACAAAAATAATCTCGAAAGAAGTCAACAGTGGGCTCCTCTTGAAGGTACACCTCGCAGAACACTTGAAAGTGACACGGATTTGAGACGGAGTAGGGTCCGATGTCTTGGGGTGAAGGTTGTAAAATTGTAGAGCATCACGAAAGAATTTTGATCCGGGCGGTGAAAAGCCACGGAGAAGGTGATCCGCAAAAATGAAAATTTCACCCTCCTTGGATTGAGGAGTAGTTTCAACACCTGGAACCCACCAGTGGATGAAATTTTTGGCCGGTGAGACCCCCATGTCTACATACTCATTCAATGAGAGCTCGGAGACTCCAGAGGCAACCCAATCGCAAGATGTGGGAGTCTTAGTCATGGTTGACCGGTTTAAAAAGATGTGACCAAGGAATAACAGTATGGCGGGTTAATAATGCAATGCTAAGCCGCCTAAAATATTATAATGACATTTCAGCAGCAACAAACCAGTTATGGTTATAAGGTCATTATGATGAATCATGGAGATATTATAAGTCGCCATATTTAGGAGGGTAAGGCGAGTTTTAGATTGATTGCGGTATAGCGGGTTAAATGGTGACAGTCTAAGTCGGTAGCATGCCGGCGGGTTACAAGTTCATTGCTAAGCCGCCCGTAAGGTGAAGGGCGGGTCAATTACCTACAGATCTAAGTTGTTGAAATTTTGCGAAGTGTTGGGAAAACAAGTTTTGCAGATTGCAGTTGTATTTATAGATCTACGGAAGTTCAGAAAAGATGCATAATTGCTAAACCTAGGACGTAACAGTGGAAGAACTAGTAAGCTGGGTATTGATTCGCAAAAAGGAGGGATCTATCCAAGATGCGAGATAAGGGCTAAAACTACTACCGCACTACTTCTGCTTTGTTTTTGGCTTAAATTACCACTTCTAAAACCGAGGATGGATGAACTTGGATGGACTTGGATGAACGCCGATGAACTACATGAACACAAGTGCCCTAATGTGGATCTCAGAAAGGAGAAGAGCGGTACCTGATGGGGTCGGTGAAGAAGGGACGAATACCGTAGATCTATGGTTCAAACAGGTTGATGCAACGGCCTTTGGCAGATTGTCGATGAAGCTCGATTGGGGCAGCGGAGCTCCAGTCACGACAAACGGCACGAGCAAGAAGAAGAGAAGGAGACGGGGATAAAAGTGAAAAGGCAGCGCTCCTGTCCCTATTTATAAGAAAAAAGTGAAATAGTAAAACGGTAGGCTCGAAGATCGAGGAGGCATCATAATTATCATAACAAAGGAGGCACCTCGATTTTCGGAATGACTGTTAATACAAAGACCCGTTGTGACGTCATGAGGATCTTTATTAATTTAATAATATGACCTCATCTTATGGCGGGTCATGAAGTTTTATTCAAGGTCAAGCTTTAAGAAGAATTCAGGAATACTCGCCAACCGGAGGATGAAGATTGACATGAACAAGTTCAAATCAATCTGGGACCTAATGTTGGGGATATAACCCCATGGTGTGACCCGCCCAGGAGGGGCCGGATTACACTGTTGGCGACTTATAAGTGAAAGCCTAAATAGGCCCAAGAAGATAAGATATGAAGACTGGAGGCGGCTTACAAGGCGGGCCTTTTGAAGGCCCAAGACCCGGAGATGGTGCTGTTTCCCGGAGATGTGAGCCGCCCGATGGCGACTTGCCTAGCAAAGCAAGGCGACTTAGAACCCGAGTTGGTCACGTTGTATGATCCGACCTGGACTCTTGTAAGCCCAGGGCCTCGACCTGTGTATAAAGGCGAGGCCCTGCGGCAGGTAAACTCAAGTTACAATTGATCGAGAGCAGGGTTAAGCAATTCCGCTCCCTTGTAATCGTTACTCAATTAATACAACACAGAGTAGGAAGTAGGCTTTTACCTCGTCAGTGAGGGGTTAAACCTGGGTAAACTCGTGTCTCTCGTCCCATTCAACCCCTTTAAGCTAATCACCGTAGCCATGGCCTCACACCTAAGTCCTTTCACGAGGGCATCTGCCGTGACAAAACCACGACACTAGGCGACGTGATCCTCTAGCTCCTTCTTTAATTCCTGACAACTTTGTTTAATAGCAGCCAGAGATTCCTCCACCTCCAGCTCGCGCTTGATCTGGAGTTTCCTCAAGTCACCCATCAGTTCTTGATGACCGCTTTCAGCGTCATCCCTGAGGCACTGCTCTGCTCATGCAGCCCCTTCCAGCCGGTGCCCTTGTCCTCTTTCTCGGCGAGCGCCTTAAGGAGCTTTGAACGCCTTAAGGAGCAAATGATATGTTCCAAGAGCTGAAATTGGTATTTCAGACTCATGCCTGTGTCAAGAGGTATGAGACCTCTGAGAAGTACTTTGCCTACAAGATGGAGGACAATAGCTCAGCCAATGAGCATGTGTTCAGAATGTCTAGGTACTACAATCGTTTGAATCAAGTGGGAGTTAATCTTCCAAATAAGATAGTGATTGACAGAGTTCTCTAGTCACTATTACCGAGCTACTAGAACTTCGTGATGAACTATAATATGCAAGGGATGACAAAAACGATTCTCGAGCTCTTCGCGATGCTGAAATCGGCGAAGGTAGAAACCAAGATAGAGCATCAAATGTTGATGGTCAACAAGTCCACTAGTTTCAAGTAAAAGGGCAAGGGAAAGAAAGGGGAACTTCAAGAAGAATGGCCAGCAAGTTGCCACTCCCATGAAGAAGCCCAAAGCTGGACGCAAGTCTGAAACTGAGCGCTTCTACTGCAAAAGAAATGGTCACTGGAAGTGGAACTGCCCCAAATACTTGGCGGATAAGAAGGATGGCAAAGTGAACAAAGGTATATTTGATATACATGTTATTGATGTGTACTTTACTAGTTTTCATAGCAACCCCTGGGTATTTGATACCGGTTCAGTTGCTAAGATTAGTAACTCAAAACAGGAAGTGCAGAATGAACAGAGACTAGTTAAGGGTGAAGTGATGATGTGTGTTGGAAGTGATTCCAAGGTTGATACGATCACAATCGCACACTCCCTCTACCTTCATGATTAGTGTTGAACCTAAATAAATGTTATTTGGTCGTTGCGTTGAGCATGAATATGATTAGATCATGTTTATTGTAATACGATTATTCATTTAAGTCAAAGAATAATTGTTGTTCTATTTACATGAATAAAACCATCTATGGTCATACACCCAATGTGAATGGTTTATTGAATCTCGATCGTAGTGATACACATATTCATAACATTGATGCCAAAAGATGCAAAGTTGATAATGATAGTGCAACATACTTGTGGCACCACCGTTTTGGTCATATTGGTGTAAAGCGCATGACAAAACTCCATGCAGATGGGACTTTGGAATCACTTGATTATGAATCATTTGATACTTGCGAACCATGCCTCATGGGCAAGATGACTAAAAGTCCGTTCTCCGGAACAATGGAGCAAGCTAATGACTTATTGGAAATAATACATACCGATGTATGCGGTCCGATGAGTGTTGAAGCACGCGGCGGGTATTGTTATTTTCTGACCTTCATAGATGATTTGAGTAGGTATGGGTATATCTACTTGATGAAACACAAGTCTGAAACATTTGAAAAGTTCAAAGAACTTTAGAGTGAAAGTGGAGAACCATCGTAACAAGAAAATAAAGTTTATGTGATCTAATCGCGGAGGCGAATATGTGATTTACGAGTTTGGCCTTCATGTAAAACAACGTGGAATTGTTTCGCAACTCACGCCACCTGGAACACCACAGCGTAATGGTGTGTCCGAACATCGTAACCCTACTTTATTAGATATGGTGCGTTCTATGATGTCTCTTACCGATTTACCACTATCGTTTTGGGGTTATGCATTAGAGATAGCCGCATTCACGTTAAATAGGGCACCATCTAGATCCGTTGAGACAACGTCGTATGAACTATGGTTTGGCAAGAAACCTAAGCTGTCGTTTCTTAAAGTTTGGGGTTGCGACACTTATGTCAAAAGGCTTTAGCCTAATAAGCTCGAACCCAAATCAAAGAAGTGCGTCTTCATAGGATACCCTAAGGAAACAATTGGGTACACCTTCTACCACAGATCCAAAGGCAAGATCTCTGTTGCCAAGAATGGAACTTTTCTAGAGAAGGAGTTTCTCTCAAAAGAAGTGAGTGGGAGGAAAGTAGAACTTGATATGGTAATTGTACCTTCTCACAATTTGGAAAGTAGCACATCAGAGAAATCCGTTCCCGTGATGCCTACACCAACTAGAGAGGAAGCTAATGATGATGATCATGAAACTTCAGATCAAGTTACTACTGGACCTCGTAGGTCGAACAGAGCATGTTCTGCACTAGAGTGGTACGGTATCCTGTCCTGGAAGCCATGTTATTAGAACATGGCGAACCTACGAACTATGAAGAATCTATGGTGAGCCCAGATTCCGACAAATGGCTTGAGGCCATGAAATCTGAGATAGGATCCATGTATGGGAACATAGTGTGGACTTTGGTGGACTAGCCCGGTGATCGGCAAGCCATTGAGAATAAATGGATCTTCAAGAAGAAGAAGACGCTGATGGTAATGTCACCACCTACAAATCTAGACTTGTTGCGAAAGGTTTTCGACAAGTTCAAGGGGTTGACTACGATGAGACTTTCTCACCCGTAGCGATGCTGAAGTCAGTCCGAATCATGTTAGCAATTGCTGCATTTTATAATTATGAAATCTGGAAAATGGACGTAAATCTGCATTCCTAAATGGATTTCTGAAAGAAGAGTTGTATATGATGCAACCAGAAGGTTTTATCGATCCTAAAGGTGCTAACAAAGTGTGCAAGCTCCAGTGATCCATCTATGGACTGGTGCAAGCATCTCGGAGTTGGAATATACGCTTTGATGAGGTGATCAAAGCATATGGTTTTATACAGACTTACGGTGAAGCCTGTATTTACAAGAAAGGGAGTGGGAGCTCTGTAGCATTTCTGATATTATATGTGGATGACATATTGTTGATCAGAATTGATATAGAATTTCTGGATAGCATAAAAGGATACTTGAATAAGAATTTTTCAATAAAAGACCTCGGTGAAACTGCTTATACATTGGGCATCAAGATCTATAGGGATAGATCGAGACACCTAATAGGACTTTCACAAAGCATATACCTTGACAAGATTTTCAAGGAGTTCAAAATGGATCAGTCAAAGAAGGAGTTCTAGCCTGTATTGTAAGGTATGGAGTTGAGTAAGACCCAAAGCCCAACCACGACAGAAGATAGAGAGAGCATGAAAGTCATTCCCTATACCTCAGCCATAGGTTCTATAAAGTAGCCATGTTGTGTACCAAACCAGTTGTATGCCTTGCCATGAGTTCGGAAAGGGGGTACAATAGTGATCCAGGAGTGGATCACCGGACAGCGGTCAAAATTATCCTTAGTTACCTAAGAGGACTAAGGAAATATTTCTCGGTTATGGAGGTGATAAAGAGTTCGTCGTAAAGGGTTACGTCGATGCAAGCTTTGACACCAATTCAGATGACTCTGAGTCTCAATCTGGTTACGTATTGAAAGTGGGAGCAATTAGCTAGAGTAGCTCCATGCAGAGCATTGTAGACATAGAAATTTGCAAAATACATACGGATCTGAATTTGATAGACTCGCTGACTAAACTTCTCTCAATGGCAAAACATGATCATACCTTAGTACTCTTTGGGTGTTAATCACATGGCGACGTGAACTAGATTATTGACTCTAGTAAACCCTTTGGGTGTTGGTCACATGGCGATGTAAACTATGGGTGTTAATCACATGGTGATGTGAACTATTGGTGTTAATTACATAGCGATGTGAACTAGATTATTGACTCTAGAGCAAGTGGGAGACTGAAGGAAATATGTCCCAGAGGCAATAATAAAGTTGTTATCTTATATTATATTTCCTTATTCATGATAAAGGTTTATTATTCATGCTAAAATTGTATTGATCGGAAACTTAAATACATGTCACTGGTACCCGTCGGTGCTATACAAACGGTTTTTAACCCCTTTCCACGACGGCATTTGGAACCGTCGCCTAGTGAGTGATGGCGATAGGGGGGCCTTCCCACACGACTCAGAAACCATCAGGGATATGCCCTCCTGGCACACATGCTCGGCAAAATGAGGTCGTGTGCGACCGACGAGCGCTCAAATACGGAAATACGTAAAGTAGAACTAAAAAAATACAATTATATAGGAGAAATTGTTTCCGGTGACAAGTACATCCCACACAGTCAGTCCCCGCAAAACGTTTCCGTTCGTATGTACATCCCACACAGTCGCTCCTAGGAAAACATTTCTGTTCATAGGTACATCACACGCAATTTTCCCCGTTAAATCGTTTGTGATAGCGTTGCCATTGCACACGATATTAAAATTTTTATCGTTTGTGTTATTGAATGCATCACAAACGGTGCGTAGAAGAAACTGTGTGGCAAAGGCTGTCCATCACACACAGTTTTTATGTGGTAAACGTTTGCGCCAGGTGGCCTAACGCAAACAGTTTTCAAGAGGATGTCATGTGTGGTTGTTCATTAATCTAACACGGTTTATTCCTAGAAACCGTTTGAAGTTGAAAAACCCAATTAGCAGGCTAATTATCCAATTATTAACAATCCATTTATTAATCTAATTGACATTTCAAATTAAGCACACAATATATTTCATTTTCATAATTGAAATACGTCAGAGTACAACATCATATAGCTTCAGCACTCAGCTACCCCATTACACAACTACACCAGCACCAAGTTTCACATGCAACATCTATAACCTTTCGAAATTAGCATCATAGATGATACATAGACAGATGTATCTCATCTGGAAAACTGCTGAAGCAGAAGGCGAATGTTGAGCCTTCATTGATGTTGAAGGTCTTTGTAACTTTAGGCCAGTGCCTGCGGATGATTGACCGTCCATCCTTCGTCCTCTTCAGGAACACTTCAATACTGAACCATGGGTGTTGTATGAATACCTTCCTCGCCTCCTGACCATACAGGTGGTTTGAGAGGTAATCATCAGTGAACTGCTTTGGAAAGGCCTGAAAACAAGGATGTGCATAAATATCTTCTCTATATTGAAATGGGGCAAAGGAATAAAAAGGCAAGGTATAATAGTTAGTACCATCCTGCAGTGAACTGATGTCTTCTTCATTGTGTAGACAAAGATCTTGTTGTTTTTTGTCGCTAATTTCTTTATCCTAACAATCTTTCTGAGTTTCTTGACTTGACTGATATTCATGGACAACTCATTTCCCCATATGCAAAAAGGGTCGAACAGTGGGTCAAAACCTCTGATAGCAGGACCTACATGTGCAAGACCAAATTGTTAAAAATCTAAATATTAGAATGGTTCTTGCAATTGCACAATAATGTGCTATTAGACAACATACCATGCACGTGCTAACCTCGATTGTAAACCTCAGTGCTTCCCATTGTTTCCCTGCAACACATATTAGGTAGTTAGTCATCAGGTTAACTAAGCGTTCGCATGCTATTAGTACAATATGTTGATGAAGAATAAGCACATTGCAGTTTCATCAGGTTAATTCAAGCCACATGGAAAACCCATTTATCCAAATCAACCATGATTAAGAACTAGGAAATATAGCACTTGTATATGTTTCTCATGTATTAAGTGCAGCCAAATTCGATTTATTCCTCACATGCACAACAATACAAAATTCTACCCACGACAATTGGACATTGCATTGCAGAATTGAACCAAGTAGTTAAGTAAACACCACAACAAATGAACCAAACATTAACTGAGCACCACATTGCACAATATAACATACTCCTAATAGAAGATCAGACAGTTAACCAAACCAAGCATGCTTAACAACTTGGAAATATAGCAATTGTATTTGTTTCTCATGTATTTAGTACAACCAAATCCAATTTATTCCTCACGTAGTATACAATAACAGAATGCACCCGTAACAATTGAACATCGCATTGCAGAATTGAACCAAACAAAACAGTTAACTAAACACCACAACAAATGAACCAAACGTTAACTGAGCACCACATTGCACAATATAACATACTCCTAATAGAAGATCAGACAGTTAACCAAACCAAGATGCTTACCAACTTGGAAATATAGCAATTGTATTTGTTTCTCGTGTATTTAGTACAACCAAATTTGATTTATTTCTCACATGGTATACAATAACAGAATGCACCCACAACAATTGAACATCGCATTGCAGAATTGAACTAAACAGCCAACCGCGTCGCGTCGTCGCGCGAGGTGCTCCTCCAAGATCAGGGGGTCGACACGAATGGTAGCCATTGTGACCTCATCCGCGCGTGCGACCGTGATTTGCTTCTTCGCTGCCAAATGCTCCTTGAGATCTTGGCTATACTGCGCGCACCATGGCTTAGGGCGGCGCTTATTTGCTGGAGGGGTCGGTGATTTGGGTGGAAGGTGTCGTGCTCGCGCCGGCGGTCGTGGCATGTGGGATGTGGAAGGAGGAGGATGTTGGGGGTCGGGTGTGGATTACCTGCCTGGATAGGCGAGGCCAAGCAACGTGAAGGAGGGTCACCGGCGAGGAGGCGGCGCTGCAAGCAAGGAGTGAAATTTTTAACTTGGAAAGGAAGGCGGCAACAGGGGAAATGTGGCTTTTGGTATGGGGAGGGGCGGGGAGGTAGATATTGCCGCGGAAGCTGAAAATTTGGAATCGCTTCAACGAAAAAACTGGCGCGCAAAGTGTCATTAGACACGGTCCCTTATTCAGAACTGTGTACGATATGTGAACATCACAAACGATTCAGATAGTTTAGCCCGTGTGTTTCGAGTTTGAACGTCAAAAGTTTTGGTTCAAATTTCCCTGGTTACAGTGGTCATCCACGTCATTGCATAATTTGGGTACACAAAGGAGACTACAGCACACCCACACTTCTTAATCGAGCAAGTTCAGCAATTAAACAGAGCTAGCTGATCTAAACATTACTCTAACAAATTAAAGACCAACGCTCTTCATTAAACAAAACAAAGAGTACTACTACTGCTGGTGCTCGTCGATCTCCGCCGCCGCCTCCATGTCCAGCTCGCGCCAGACTGTCTCCTAGGGAAGGGACTCCATGGCATCCATTGCACCATACTCGGCAAGCATCTCGCCATCCGTGTCCGCCATATCTTTGGAATAGGAAGCCACGAGCTGAGCGTGCGCGGCCGCGATCTGGGCTTTGGTGGGCTCCGTCGTGGCAAGGTATGCCGCACAGGAAGGGACGGCTGCTCGAACTCTCTCGGTGATTGCCAACTCTTCGACCATGGGTTGCCGACCATTGTCGGAGAAGCTTCGTTCAATTTGTGCGGTGACCGCCATGAGTTGGGCGTGGACGGCCTCGACATGGTAGTAGGCGGCCTCCATCAGGGCTAAGGTCACCGCTGCGGAACAGGCAACTGCTGTGCCGCTCTCGCTAGTTGCTATCCCCGAGGAAGATGCTGCTGCAGTTGCCAGTTTGGGCTGCCTTGGCCGCCCGGACTGACGAGGACATCCCTACTCCTTTACCATCATTTTCAATTAAAGATGATATTGCACAAGACAAGTCCAATGAAATCAGAATTGGACCAATTACAAGAGCATGTGCAAAACTACTTGAACAACAGGTGAATTCACTCTTAGTTGAATCTGACATTTGTATTAATCAGAATTTTATACTGCCTAAGTGTTTGCATATTTGTATGATCAGATTTGAAAAGAAGGCAAGCTTGGCACATGGAGATGAAGAATTGCGGCAAGAAGAACTTCTACTGATGTCTAATATCAGCAAGTGCACGAGGGAGGAGAGGGAGGCAGGTGCACAACATAAACAGAAGGAAAATCAGAACCGGACTCGGATTGACAGCCAGGAGGCCCGCAATTGATATACGTGCAGAATCTGTGTCTGTGCTCCAAATAAGGCGTTTAAATACAATTTGGAAAGCTTGACTCGTGTGCTTTCCAAATTGTATACTCGCAGCCTGCGATTCGCGGTTATGAGTCGCAGTCACCAAAACAATACGGCGAATGTTTCTGCCAGTTTTTCTAGATAGATTCGTTTAAGTTAGGAAAGTTAGAGATAAGTTGGATTTCGACCCCAACACTATGTTGGACATCTAGGGGTCTTTATATACCCTTGTAAGTCATGGCTTTTAGGGTTAGACCACGTTTTGATTAAACTCATATCAGACCGAATTGCTTTAAGCATTCCTCTGTACTCATATTCCTCTTTGCATCGATCAGGAATATTTACCTACACCAAATTTATTTCGATAGGGTGTATTTGCTACTGAAAGTCAAGTGCTATCTGTCGTTCCATTGGGAATTGGGAGATTGCAGAACCGCTTCGTGGTCGGCGGCTACGTGCGCAAGTGTGTGGTGTTGCTAATATCCATAGGGTTGAAGACCTGTTGCATTGGCAACGGGGGAACAGCCGGAGAGTTCGAGAGCATCTCACAATTATCCAGCAAGTTCAACATTGTCACATCCCTAGTTCTGACAATGCCTAGTGCTAGCATCTGGTTTTGCATCATGTTTAAATTTTCCAGAAACTTGAAATGGGGATGATTCAAAACCCCCAGCACCACCTAAACCAACTAGGGTTACTAAATAATTTTCCCAATGACCCAGAATGCCCTTTGGAAATGTTCATGATTTCTGATAAAGGTGAAAACCTCTGCCAAAAATGATGAATATATTTATAGGTCATTCCTGGATTTTTGAGTTAAATCATAATGTATTTGAATTGGGGCATTTGAATTCTATATATATTTTAGAATGCTCCAAATATTCTGGAATAATTTGTGGGCCTTTGGAATAAACCAACTAGTGCCCACAATTTGTCTCAGGAGTTAAAAAATGAATTAGCATTTTTACTAATTCAAAACAGAGGAATAAAAATAGAAAACAAAAACAGAAAACTGAGAGAGAGGGAAACTCACCTGGCAGGCCCACTGGCGGCCCAGCCCACTGGCCTGAAGCGGTTGTCTTCAACCTCTGCCAGTAGGCAGAGGCGTGTCGACAGCGCGCGCGCCCGAGCTCCACCTCCTGCTTGCCACCGAGGCGCCCCCGACGCGTCTGGAGACGCCCCGCAGCCCCATCTGCCTCTCCCCTCACTCTCTGCTCTCTCCCTCGCCCTCTAGCCCCTTCCCCGAGCTCACCCGAGAGCGACCGCCGCCGCCGTTCGGTGCCACCGTGCCCAGAGCCACCCCCTCACCCTTACGCCATGCCCAAAGGCTCCGCCCCGACTCCACGGAGCTCCAAGACGAACCACACGCCCGCGGGACGCCCGAAGTGACTCCATCATCTTCATCTTCGCCGTTGGCCGCCGGAGATCTCCCTCGCCGCCCCGCTCGCTCCAGCCTCTTCCCGAGCTCGCCAACCCCTCCGTTCGATCCGCTGTGAGCTTCTGCATCGATTCCCCCCTCTCTCCTGGCTTTTTTCCTCCCGCTAACACCGTTGCCCGTCGCGGCCGAGAGCTCGGCTCCGCCGGCCATGTCGCCGCCGTGGCCACTGTCACATAGAGCTGCAACCGAGCACATAGCCGTGCTCAGCGCAACGCCAGAAGCCCAAAACCCCCTCCAGCTGCTCCTGCCGTGCTTCGCAACACCGAAACCGCCGAGACCCGAACTCCGGCCGCCGCATTCGTGCTCGCCGCCGTCGACTCAGACCACCCCAGCTCCTCCCGCTTGGCCTACCAGATGCGCGCGAGCCCCAGCTACGCGTAGGACCAAACCGCGGTCGATTTGGTCGACCGTGGGCAAATCCCGAGCCCCTCCGCCGTCTCGGGCTTCACCGGCGACGAGCCGTGGACCAAGTCCGGCGGGTTTGACCCCGCTGACCAGGGGGTTTGACCTCCCCTGTGTCACTGACGCGTGGGCCACCCCCCCTGACGCTTTTAGTTAGTATTAGTTTAACACTAATTAATTTAGGTTAGTTAGTTGTTACACTGACATGTGGGTCCCAGCCGTCAAGTTTGACCTAGGCTGGCGCCTTTGACCTGCTGACATCACCACGACGTCATGCTGACGCAGTTAACCTTTTTCTGGATTTATTCTTATATAGGAAATTCCAGAAAATCCTATAAACTTCTAAAAATCATAGAAAATAATCTATAGCTCAGAATGAAAAGCTTTATATATGAAAAATGATCAGAAAAATCCAATCTATCCATCTGTACTGGTTTCATGCATGTTAGAGCAACCTAACCATGCTATTTAGATGAAACAAGATAATGCACTTAAATGACTTTATAAAATGGGTTTGCATTTGAATCTTTGGTTCAAATGGACTCATCTCAATCTGTTCTAGCTTGCATTAGCCCAAAGAACATTCATATTGCCATGTCATGATCATGCATCATATTGTGCATTGCATTGATTGTATTTCTTCTCTGTTGCCGGTATTTGTCCCCTCTCGGTAGACGATGTTCCGGCGTTGTGATCGTTGACACTAATGAAGACTCAATGCTATCTTCAGAAGTGCCAGGCAAGCAAAACCCCCTTGTTCATTCCGACACAATCCCAGCCTCTCGCTCCTGCTCTCTTTTACTGCATCAGGACAACAACGATTCAACGGTTACATGTTGCGGTAGTTGAACCCCCTTTCCTCTGCATGACCTGTCATTGCCACAGTAAATAGATGAAACCCACTAGCATGAGTAGGAGTTGTTTGAGCCCTGATGTGCCTACTCATTCATGCTTGTTGTCATGCCTGCTACTTCTTAGAGTTGAGTCGGGTCTGATTCATCGGGGATGAATTGTAATGTGGTGAACATGTCCTACTGTTGAGAGCTAAGTGAGTGAACACGATTTGGTAAAGGTAGCGGTGAGAGGCCATGTAGGAGTACATGGTGGGCTGTCTCATTGAAACCGTCCTCAGGAATTGAGTTCTGTGTTTGTGATCCATGAACAGTTACTACCACACATTGGGTTCCGGTAACTCGACCCCTCTCGACTTATTAATCAACTTGATCTCTGTCCAGGAGTTGCAACTAGTTTCTGGTGTTTGTAGGTAGTGTTAGTAGTCTACCAAGTGGCACCCGGTACAGGTGGGCTTGGGACAGACTAGGCACACGTGGCCTGGTGTACCGAGTGGCACCCGGATGGCGGGCTCGGGAACCCTGCACACATCGTTTGGGGCCGTGAGCGACACCCCGGCCGGATCTCCTTGCGGATGGAACCCGAATAGGCGATAAACCTGGACGAGAGACTTGTGTGGTTAGTCAGGTCGTGGCCGACTCCCTCGCCAGGCTTCCGCTTGAATGTTGCCGAGGTACACGACGTGTACATGGTGGTAAGTGGCGAGAGCGTGTGTGACGAAGTACACCCCTGCAGGGTTAATATGATCTATTCGAATAGCCGTGTCCGCGGTAAAGGACTTCTGGGTTGCCTGTATAGTTCATAGACAAGTGAAAGTGGATACTCTAAAATGCGCAAGATAAGCGTGAGTGCTATGGATGGCGTTCTCGTAGAGAGACGGGAGCGGATCCATAGTGGAGTATTGATATGGTGAATATGTGGACTCGTGTGCGCCACCTCAAAAGAGTTGCTTGCAGTCGTAGTTCAGGTTAGCCACTGAGTCAAAGCTGGCTTGCTGCAGTTAAACTCCACTACCCCCTTGGTTGATACCGATGCATATGTCGTTAGTTCTGATGTAAGTCTTGCTGGGTACATTTGTACTCATGTTTGCCTATTTTATGTTTTGCAGAGAGACGCCAGTCTCGCTAGTAGTTCCGTGTGGACTTCGACGTTTAGCTTGGTACCTCAGCTACGATCTTGTGTCCTCGGCAGGATCTGGTAGATAGTCAGGCTTCTCAGCCTTTTTCATTTGTAGTTGTCTGTACTCAGACATGTTAAGCTTCCGCATGTGCTTTGACTTGTATGCTATGAATGTTGGGTCATGAGACCCATGTTTGTAATATCTGGCTCTTCGGAGCCTAATGAATAAATACTCTGAGTCGTAGAGTCTTGTTGTGATGCCATGTTGTATTTGCACATATCGAGCATATTGTGTGTATGATTGAAATGCTTGGTATGTGTGGGATCCGACAACCTAGTTGTTTATCCTTGGTAGCCTCTCTTATGGGGAAATGTAGTCTTGTGCTTCCATGAGCCATAGTAGTCCGCTACAGCCCGGTTCACCGGAGTCCTGCTAGCCCAGCACTACTGCTCCGGAACACTTGACTGGCCGGCATGTGATTCACTTTGTTCCTGTGTCTGTCCCTTCGGGGAAATGTCACACGGTGACATCCGGAGTCCTGCCTAGCCTGCTACAGCCCGGGTTCCCAGAGTCCTGTTAGCCTAGAGCTACAGCCCGGATTCGCACGCTGCTGACCGACATGCTCGATGTTGATTCATGTATGCCTGTCCCCGTAAGTTAGTGCCACTTTGGGTTCACGACTAGTCATGTCGGCCCGGGTTCTCTGTCATATGGATGCTAGCGACACTATCATATACGTGAGCCAAAAGGCGCAAACGGTCCCGGGCCATGGTAAGGCGACACCCGTGGGAATACCGTGCGTGAGGCCACAAAGTGATATGAGGTGTTACCGGCTAGATCGATGTGACTTGGAATCGGGGTCCTGACAAACATCAACATCCTCTGCTCACTGAGAAGATCGGGCCACCCCATATCATCTTGGTATCAGATTTCCAGCGTTATCTCGGTGAGCATCCACCAATCCCTTAGATTAGTTTTGTTTTCGTCCTATACAGAAAAAGCCATACAAAAATATTAGGTTTAGAGTTTTTGCCATAGCCTAGATAGCATCGGTTCCAAGTTTTAGTTGATGATCGTAGTCTTTTATTTGCGTAACTTACTTTCTGATCTGAGTCGTTGTACATTGTCTAGGTTTTCCTTTTCTCACGTCGGAGTTGTATGGTTGCTGTCAAGTCTGTTCGTCCGAGTCAGATTTCGTTTGATTTGATTAACTATCCGAATCAGATTGTGTTTCATTTGATAACCATAGTCAGCCTTTCTTCTTTTGCGTAGTACATTCCTATTGAGACTAGCATATCCTTTGCTCTACGGGCTGCTCATATAGGAATTTGGAGAGTGCATCTTTTGTTTTGGCAAAATCAGATTGGTTACTAATTGCTCAGGTTACTGATAAAAAAAAGAGAAAGAAAAAAAGAGAAAGAAAAAGAAAACGAAAAAAGGAGGAAAAGAAAGCTACACATGGAAGTTGCATATATTTTTGGAGAGTTTGTTCAGTTTTTCTGCCACATTCATTGCACTAGTAGATTGAGCAATCTTGTGCCCGTATAAATTGAGCGATTTGCTAGCGTCTCTCCTGTGTATTTGCAACACGAGCATTACTCCGACATTCCAGAATTTTGAGCTCAGTTTCAGAGTTGCATTTGCCCCACTTATCTCCACCGTGTGTGTTTTCGTGGGTCTCTATCATACGATCAGCTCTAGGATTTGTGAATTGGTGTTAGGTATTCCAACCAAGCTCTACCATATACCCTGTTTGTTGTGTGATAGTTTTCACCCTCGGTATTCGCTACATCACATCCGTGCATGTTCTACCCATACAAGTTGGTAAGCTTTTCTAATTCACTTTGGAACGGTAAGATACCTTGTTTCTTTCAGTTTTGAGTGAGTTGAGTGTTTTCCACATACACTATATTTTCTGTGAGTACTAATCACCTAATCATGTCCGACGAGTCTTTTGATGTACAGTAGAAAAAGGATCCTAAATCCGTGGTGCATTGGAATGAATATGAAGCTCTTCGTGATCATCTTCAGCGACAAATTTAGTGTGCAACCGATCCTATAAATGAGAATGTGCAGAACATGGAGTTGGACCTCAAGGATGCCACAGAAACCATCACAGCAACACAACGGCAAGTTATTGAAATTCAGGGGACTCTAATTAACTTGCAGCAAGCTATGGCTGCGTTGCAACAGTCCGTTGATCGCCAACAGAATCAGCAGCATGATCATGATGACGGTGAAGCTAGTGTTCATGGTGGTAATGATGGTGTTGCAGCTGCTAATGCTGCCAATGTCCAAGGGGCTGCAGCACGTCGTGCATAATTACAGCAAGCTAATCGGGACCAGCAAGCTCCACACGAGCCGGTTGTTGCTGGTCAAGATGGTGGTCGTAGTAATGGAGGCCGTGGTGGTGGTCGTGCTGCTGCCATGCCCGTAGGCTGTGGATTTGCTCCTCTTGGTGCGCGCCGTCGATTTGATGATGATGCTTTTGCACAACCAGCCAACCGTGATGATGATGGTCTGGGCAAACCAAAGTTCACTGTCCCCAAGTTTGTTGGTTCTACTGATGTTGAAGAGTACCTCAATTGGGAGCTGAAGGTGGAAAAATTATGGCGCATGCATGAGTACACCGAGGATAGAAAAATAAAACTTGCATCTTCTGAATTTGATGACTATGCTTTGCTTTGGTGGGATAATATTGTACAGTCCAGAATTGAAGATGGTGAACGTCCCATTGTTACATGGAGAGCTATGAAGGAAGAGATGCGTGCTCGTTTTGTTCCACGCAATTATATTCGTTCTCTCTATGACAGATTGCAGAATTTGAGGCAAGCTACTTCTTCCGTCGATGAATATTTTTAGGAGATGGAGCTTATTATGCAGCGTGCTAGAGTGCATGAAGAGCCTGAACAAACAATGCAGCAATTTCTCTCTGGTCTGAACTATAACATCAAGCGTATTGTTCGTCTTCACCAATATTATGACATGACAGATTTGTTACACCAAGCACGCGAGGCTGAATTGCAAGTGGCTGAGGATGCTAAGTTTACATCTCGCACAACAGCGAGTAGAGGTCGTTTTACACCACGAACAACACCTAGTATGGAGCCTACTCCTAGTTCCACTTCTGGTTTTCATGGTAATGCTTCTTCCAAATCAGATTCGGTGATCTCTAATGCGAAGAAACCGGCGCAACCTGCTGCTAGTGCTGCTGGTTCTACTAATTCTACAGCAAGAAACAGGGACATGAGTTGTCATACATGTGGTGGAAGGAGTCATTTTAAGAGAGATTGTCCCAATAAAAAGGTTATGTTGATTAATGAGGATACAACAGAATATGAAACCGGTGATGACGCTGACCCGATTCTGAAATTTGGGAGGAAGATGAAGATGGTTCAATAGATGCTTATGCTACACACTATCCTACAATTGTTTGCTCGCCCAAAGTGCTAAGTGTTACGCCTAGTCCTGCAGAACTGCGGTGCAATTTGTTTCAAACAAAGGCCGTTGTTGGTCCTGGTAAGGCATGCAAGGTTATAATTGATGGTGGTAGTTGTCACAATTTGGCTAGTAAGGAGTTATGCCAAAAGCTGAAATTGAAATATTTACCACACCCCAATCCATATTTTATTCAGTGTCTAAGTGATAGTGGAGAGATGAAGATCAGCCACATGGTGCGTGTGGAATTTCAGATCGGACCATATAAAGACACCATTGAGTGTGATGTGGTTCCTATGGCTGTGTGTCACTTGTTGTTGGGTCGCCCATGGCAGTATGATAGAGATGTCCGCCACAATGTGAGAGCCAACACATATCATTTAAATTGGCGTGGCAATGAGGTTACTTTGAGGCCTATGACACCGTAGCAAATTGTAAATGAATCTCGTCAAAAAATTGAAGTGAATCTTGAAAAAGAGAGTGAGAGATTAGATAGGCGAGAGACTACACTTCCGGTGAGTGAGAGCCACAAGACAAATCTGAGTGATCAAAATAAATGTGAGGGAGTGAATTCCTTAGTTATGTTAGCCACCAAATCTGTTTTGAGAGAGTTTCGTGAGGATCCCACTGCTGTACCACTTGTGCTGTTGTGCAAGGGTTAACTTTTGGTTTCTAACGACATTACCCCTCTCTCTATTGGTGTTTCTAATGTATTGCAGGAATTTAGCGATGTGTTTCCGGAGGAGGTACCCGCTGGTTTACCACCATTGCGAGGTATAGAGCATCAAATTGATTTGATACCAGGAACATCGCTGCCCAATAGAGCACCGTACCACACCAACCCCGAGGAAACAAAGGAAATTCAGCAACAAGTACAAGAGCTTCTAGACAAAGGTTATATTCGCGTGAGCTTAAGTCATTGTGCTGTTCCTGTAATTTTACTTCCTAAGAAAGATGGTACATGGCGCATGTGCGTAGATTGTAGAGCTATAAATAACATCACTATTCGATATCGTCATCCTATTCCACATTTAGAAGATATGTTAGATGAATTGAGTGGTGCTGCTGTTTTCTCTAAAATTGATTTGCGTAGTGGTTATCATCAAATTAGGATGAAAGAAGGGGATGAATGGAAGATAGCCTTTACAACAAAGTTTGGTTTATATGAGTGGTTAGTCCTGCCTTTTGGGTTAACTAATGCACCTAGTACTTTCATGAGATTAATGAACCATGTTTTGAGGCATTTCATTGGTAAATTTGTGGTTGTATATTTTGGTGATATACTTATTTACAGCCGCAATGAAACTGAACATAGTGATCATATTCGACAAGTTTTGCAAGTGTTGCATGCTGCTCAGCTATATGGTAATCTTGATAAGTGCACATTTTGCAAAGATAAGGTCATATTTCTCAGATATGTTGTTTCTAAGCATGGAGTTGAGGTAGATGAATCAAAAATAGAAGCTACTAAAAATTGGCCTACTCCTCTGAATGTTAGTCAAGTATGAAGCTTTCACGGTCTTGCTGGTTTCTATAGACGTTTTGTGAAAGATTTCAGTACTATTGCTGCACCTTTGAATGAGCTCACAAAAAAGGGTGTTGATTTTGTGTGGGGCGCAACCCAAGATAATGCTTTTGATGAGCTGAAACGTCGTTTGACTGTTGCACCTTTGCTTATACTTCCTGATTTCACTAAACAATTTGAGATTGAATGTGATGCTAGTGGAATTGGTATTGGAGGTGTGTTGATGCAAGAGGGTAAACCGATTGCATATTTTTCTAAAAAACTCAATGGTGCACAATTGAACTATCCTGTTTATGATAAAGAATTGTATGCTCTAGTTTGTGTCCTTGAGGTTTGGCAACATTATTTGTGGCCAAAAGAATTTATCATACATTCTGATCATGACGCTCTGAAGTATTTGAAAAGCCAATCCAATTTGAACAAACGTCATGCAAAATGGGTTGAATTTATTGAATCTTTCCCATACATCATTAAATACAAAAGGGTAAAGATAATGTTGTTGTTGATGCTCTTTCTAGGAAAAACATGTTGTTGACACAATTGGATGTTCAAGTTCTTGGTTTAGAGAGTTTGCGTGATTTATATGCCACTGATCCTGATTTTTCAGCACCATATAAATTGTGTTCAGATGTAAAAGCATGGGAAAATTATCACATACATGATGGCTATTTGTTTAGAGCTAACAAACTATGTGTTCCAGAATCGTCCGTGCGTTTGCTATTGTTGCAGGAATCACATGCCGGCGGTTTGATGGGTCATTTTGGACGTGAGAAGACTTTGTTTATGCTCGCTGATCACTTTTATTGGCCTAAGATGAGGCGTGATGTGGACAGATTTGTGAAGCGTTGCATTACTTGTAATAAGGTAAAGTCTAAGCTGAAACCTCACGGTTTGTATACTCCTCTCCCTGCTCCTACTACACCATGGGAAGACATAAGCATGGACTTTGTGTTAGGATTGCCTAGGACCAGGAGAGGACATGATTCAATTTTTGTGGTAGTTGATCATTTTTCTAAGATGGCACATTTTATTGCCTGCCACAAAAGCGACGATGCGTCGCACATTGCTAATCTGTTTTTTAGGGACATCGTGCGCTTACATGGAGTAGCAAAGACGATTGTTTCTGATCGTGACTTGAAGTTTATGAGCTATTTCTGGAAGACACTTTGGGGAAAGCTGGGGACAAAGTTACTATTCAGCACTACTTGTCATCCCCAAACAGATGGGCAAACACAGGTGGTAAATCGCACACTATCCACGTTGTTGCGATCGATGATCAAGAAGAACCTGCGTGAATGGGAGGAGTGTTTACCGTATGTGGAGTTTGCATAAAACAGGGCGCTACATTCCACAACTCAGTTCTGTCCATTTGAGGTGGTCTATGGTTTTAAGCCAATTACACCACTTGATTTGCTGCCCCTTCCAATTCAAGAGAGAGTGAACATGGATGCATCCAAGAGGGCAGATTTCGTGAGGAAGATACATGAGAAGACTAAAGAAGCCATTGAAAAGAAGGGCAAGTACACGGCTGATCGTGTTAACAAGAAGAGAAAGGAGGTGATGTTTCAGCCGGCTAAGGCCGCCGCTGCGGAACGGGCAGCTGTTGTGCCGCTCTTGCCAGTTGCTATCCCTGAGGAAAATGCTGCTGCAGTCGCCAGTTTGGGCTACCTTGGCCACCCGGACTGACGAGGACATCCCTACTCCTTTACCATCATTTTCAATTAAAGATGATATTGCACAAGACAAGTCCAATGAAATCAGAATTGGACCAATTACAAGAGCACGTGCAAAACTACTTGAACAACAGGTGAATTCACTCTTAGTTGAATCTGACATTTGTATTAATCAGAATTTTATACTGCCTAAGTCTTTGCATATTTGTATGATCAGATTTGAAGAGAAGGCAAGCTTGGCACGTGGAGATGAAGAATTGCAGCAAGAAGAACTTCTACTGATGTCTAATATCAGCAAGTGCACGAGGGAGGAGAGGGAGGCAGGTGCACAACATAAATAGAAGGAAAATCAGAACCGGACTCGGATTGACAGCTAGGAGGCCCGCAATTGATATACGTGCAGAATCCGTGTCCGTGCTCCAAATAAGGCGTTTAAATACAATTTGGAAAGCTCGACTCGTGTGCTTTCCAAATTGTATACTCGCAGCCCGTGATTCGCGGTGATCAAGTCGCAGTCACCAAAACAATACGGCGGTTGTTTCTGCCAGTTTTTCCAGATAGATTCGTTTAAGTTAGGAAAGTTAGAGATAAGTTGGATTTCGACCCCAACACTATGTTGGATGTCCAGGGGTCTTTATATACCCTTGTAAGTCATGGCTTTTAGGGTTAGACCACGTTTTGATTAAACTCATATCAGACTGAATTGCTTTAAGCATTCCTCTGTACTCATATTCGTCTTTGCATCGATCAGGAATATTTACCTACACCAAATTTGTTTCGATAGGGTGTATTTTCTACTGAAAGTCAAGTGCTATCTGTCCTTCCATTGGGAATTGGGAGATTGCAGAACCGCTTCGTGGTCGGCGGCTACGTGTGCAAGTGTGTGGTGTTGTGAATATCCATAGGGTTGAAGATCTATTGCATTGGCAACGGGGGAACAGCCGGAGAGTTCGAGAGCATCTCACAAGTTATCCAGCAAGTTCAACATCGACATCCTCCGCTCACTGAGAAGATCGGGCCACCCCATATCACGGACGTAGATTGCGGTCGACCTCACGAAGCTTGTTAGCACGTGCCTGGCGGCTGCGGCCGTGCTCTCGCCGGAGTGGGCCGCCGAAGTTGCCCTCACGACATGGGTCCACGTCCCCATCTTTCACCAACGATGAATGAACAGTGAAATGATATTTGGGGAGTGAGCTAGTGTGCTTGACACGCCGACTGTGGACTGTAGCCCACGCAATTTCTCGCGTAAGCCATAGGCGAACTATACACCGACAGTGCTCCAAGATATTTTGTGTTGCATCTCACACGGTTGGTGATAATAAACTGTGTGTGAGCTACTTGATTTATCGTCCTGATTTCAATTACGTAATGGGGACACAACTGCAAAGGATGGTGTTTGAATTGCTAGAACTTTTATCCGCAGTGAACATGCAACTATAGGTGTGCCGTCAAAAAAATTGGAATTATTCAGGGTTCGTTTGGACGTTTTTATACATTAACTTGGTTTGGTAGGCATTTCAGGTGCATAATTAAAATGTGAACTACATGCACATGCTCCAGTGCACATAAAGGGGTTGAAAAATCAAATCCGTGTCCTTGGTTGCATGCTTAGGTCCCATGCAAGAAATGGGAATGAATGTCAAACACCCTGCCACCACCACTCGGCCGCAAACATTGAGATACCTCGTTTTTAAATTCTAGTAAATCCAAAACTTATCTGAAATTCATGAAACTTGGCATGCTATCATGGAGCGGCATCAACATGCCATGTTAATTTTTTTATCCCATTTGGGGCAGGTTTGGGAATAAGCTTCTCACAACAAGCGTGATGATTTCGGTAGGGAACGTGCCACCTTTGGGGACGAAACGATATCCGTTGCCACTTATTGCTTTCAATTTTTTTCTAGTGTCAACATACAACAACAGGAGTGTTGTCTTTAATTTTGGAATTTTTCGGGGTTCGTTTGGACATTTTTATACATTAACTGGGTTTTCCATGCATTTTATGTGCATAATTCAAATTTGAACTACATGCACATGCTCGAGTGCATATAAACTAGTTGAAAATTCAAATATGTGTCCTTGGTTGCAAGCTTAGGTCCCATGCATGAAATGGGAATGAACTTCAAACACCCTGCCACCGTCACTCTGCCGCAAACATTGAGATACTTGGTTTCTAAATTCTAGTAAATCTAAAACTCGTCTGAAATTCATGAAACTTGGCATGCTATCATGGAGCGACATCAACATGCCCTGGTAAATTTTTTGTCCCATTTGGGGCAGGTTTAGGTATAAGCTTCTCACAGACCAGAGCTTCTCACAACAAGCGTGATGGTTTCAGTAGGGAACGTGCCACCTTCGGGACGAAACGATATCCGTTGCCTCTTATTGCTTTCAAAAAATTTCTAGTCTCAACATAAAACAACATGAGTGTTGTGTTCAATTTTGGAATTTTTGGGGTTTGTTCGGACATTTTTATACATTAACAGGGTTTTCTAGGCATTTTATGTGCAAAATTCAAATTTGAACTACATGCACATGCTCCAGTGCATATAAAGTAGTTGAAAATCAAATATGTGTCCTTGGTTGCATGCTTAAATCCCATGCAAGAAATGGGAATGAATATCAAACACCCTGCCACCGTCACTCGGCCGCAAACATTGAGATACCTGGTTTTTAAATTCTAGTAAATCCAAAATTCGTCTGAAATTCATGAAACTTGGCATGCTATCATGGAGTGGCATCAATATGCCGTGATAAAAAAGTTTGTCCCATTTGGGGCAGGTTTGGGTATAAACTTCTCACAAACCAGAGCTTCTCACAACAAGCATGATGGTTTCGGTAGGGAACGTGCCACCTTTGGGGACGAAACGATATCCGTTGCCTCTTATTGCTTTCAAAAAATTTCCAGTGTCAACATAGAACAACAGGAGTGTTGTGTTTAATTTTGGAACTTTTCGGGGTTCGTTTGGAAATTTTTATATATTAACTGGGTTTTCCAGGCATTTTATGTGCATAATTCAAATTTGAACTACATGCACATGCTCCAGTGCATATAAATTGGTTGAAAAATCAAATTTGTGTCCTTCGGTGCATGCTTAGGTCGCATGCAAGAAATGGGCATGAATTTCAAACACCCTGCCACCGTCACTCAGCCGCAAACATAGCGATACTTGGTTGTTAAATTCTAGTAAATCCAAAACTCGTCTGAAATTCATGAAACCTGGCATGCTATCATGGAGCGGTGTCAACATGCGGTGGTAAAATTTGTGTCCCATTTGGGGCAGGTTTGGGTATAAGCTTCTAAAAAACCAGAGCTTCTCACAACAAGCGTGATGCTTTCGGTAGGGAACGTGCCACCTTTGGGGATGAAACAGTATCCATTGCCTCTTATTGCTTTCAAAAAATTTCCAGTGTCAACATAGAACAATAGGAGTGTTGTGTTTAATTTTGGAATTTTTCGGGGTTTGTTTGGACATTTTTATACATTAACTTGGTTTTGTAGGCATTTCAGGTGCATAATTCAATTTTTAACTACATGCACATGCTCCAGTGCATATAAACTAGTTGAAAATTGAAATATGTGTCCTCGGTTGCATGCTTAGGTCCCACGCAAGAAATGGGATTGAATTTCAAACACCCTGCCACCGTCACTCGGCCGCAAACATTGAGATACCTGGTTTTTTAATTCTAGTAAATCCAAAACTCGTCTGAAACTCATGAAACTTGGCATGCTATCATGGAGCGGCATCAACATGCCGTGGTAAAAAAATTTGTCCCATTTGGGGCAGGTTTGGGTATAAGCTTCTCACAAACCAGAGTTTCTCACAACAAGCGTGATGGTTTCAGTAGGGAACGTGCCACCTTTGGGGACGAAACGATATCCGTTGCCTCTTATTGCTTTCAAAAAATTTCTAGTGTCAACATAGAACAACATGAGTGTTGTGATTAATTTTGGAATTTTTCGGGGTTCGTTTGGACATTTTTGTACATTAACTGGGTTTTCTAGGCATTTTATGTGCATAATTCAAATTTCAACTACATGCACATGCTCTAGTGCATATAAATTAGTTGAAAAATCTAATATGTGTTCTTCAGTGCATGCTTAGGTCCCATGCAAGAAATGGGAATGAATTTCAAACACCAGGGCACTATTGATTGCCAGCAAAATGTTGAGATACTTTGTTTTTAAATTCTAGTAAATCCAAAACTCGTCTTAAATTCATGAAACTTGGCATGCTATCATGGAACATGCTGTGGTATTTTTCATGTCCATTTTGAGAGAAGGCGCACTCGAATAATAGCCAACAAAGGCATTTTGAAACAAATAGCTGCCACTGTAACAGTACTGCAGGATGCTGCTAACGCGGCACTACGATCAGAGACCCTTCGAGAAACTATGTGCGATGCAATAATCGCAAACAGTGTTGTATGAAAACCGTCAGAAATGTATAAAACGTTTGCGATGACGGATGCATCAAACACGGTTCAGGTTTTATTGGCGTGTGCGATGAAGGGCATACGGTTCAGTTCAATGAACTGTTTGCGATGAGGAGGAACAAAAGAAATGGGCAGCCAGATGAAGGCGTGTGTGATACACAGCATACGGTTCACTCGGATGAAGTGTTTGTGATTAGGAAACACAAAAGAAACGGTCAGCCAGATCAAAGGTGTGTGCGATATACGGCATGCGGTTCACTTGGATGAACTGTTTGCGTTGAGACACGAGAACAGAAACAGTTCAAATGAACAAGTTGTGTGTGATACGAGGCAAACAGGTCTGTAATCGGAGACGTGTGCGGAGACCGATAACAACACAGACGATTACTGCTAACAAGCCGTGTGTGTTGTGAGCAAACGATTGCTGGTATACAATTGTGAGTGATTGATGAAAACATCACCGACAGGTTCCATTGTTTAGTCCGTGTGCGATGTGATTTTCTTTGCCCGCACAACATCTACGCTTTGTCTACAGCATCAACATATATACTTAAAAAGACAGCATTGCATAACCAAATTAAGCATACAATTACACAAGTGACTACACACATAACATTTCCACACACCAAAGAAAGCAATTACATGCATACTAAAGTAGGAGAAACGAGGATCTAATCATCTACTTATTGTTGCAACGACGCTTGCCATTGCTCTGCTTCCGGCTGGATCCCTAGCCGTTTTGGGGAAGGAGGGACTTCCTCATGTCAACGATCCGCCTGTACATGTCATAGCTGGTGTACGCCTCCTTGGCTGCGTACACGACGTGAGCTTTGTCAAGTTTCTCCATCCAGGCCGAGTGCCAGGCACGCTTGTCCTTGTTGCACGAATCCTTCATGTATCTGTAGTAGGGGTCGATGATGGCCTCGGCGAGGTAAACCAGTGAGTCCTTCTCATGCTCCTTGCTGCCCTTGATCTTGTATTGGCCCTGGATGTCGACAAGATTCTGGCTGGCGATGCCCGAATTCTCGAGTGCCTTTACATCGTTGGTGATGTCCACCATAGCGAACATGTAGTGGGGGCTGTTGACAAACCTGGCGAAATGCTCGCAAGGCCTTGTGGCCAGGCAGTAGTGGTAGACGAGGACGTGGTGTTGCACACACATCTGGGCGACGACGACCTTGGGACGAGACTCGGCACGAGCGCGGGTGTACTCGACGTTGAACCCGACCACCTTGTACTTCTCCTGGGCAAGCAACAGCTCCATGATGTGGATGGAGTGCTCCGCCCAGACCGGGTCATTGGTGTACACCACCGAGAGGTCCATGAACCTTCTGTGGGTGTCCACCACGACACGCATGGTGAACTGCTGCTCGTCGTCGGCAGCCGCTCGGAGCACCATTGGAGCCGTGCAGGATACCCTCTAAGAATTTCTTGTGGTGGGTGTGCTTCTTGCAATGGTGGGGCATGATTGAAAGGTTGAAGAGACACAAGGGTAGGTTAAATGGCCGCTGTAATAAATGGGGGCCGGCCGGCCTGTAATCGTCACGTCTTGTCATGGCGTTCATAGCGGAGGATTCCAGAATCCAGTGCACGCTTGACAACACCGCACCCCAGGCGTGGGCTCGAAGAGCCTGTTCCCACGCTACCACGCTGTTTACCGCGCAAGCTTCCTGCCCGGCTAGTTTGGCCACGCGTCGGCTAGAAGAGGGACAAATCGTGGGTGTTTATTAGCAAAAAGCTTTGTAAAAACGAAGTGTGTGGAATGACTTCGGTCATAAGTTTACCCTTGGGTGATGAGGTCAAAGTTACACGGAAGGGTGATGATGGACACTCGAGTGCGATAATTAATTCTGCGCTCTACAGTGCACGCGGTTGAAGAAACCAACTGTGTGCAATATTGTCGAAGATCGCAGTCGAGTTAGCTAAAAATTTCGTGTGCTGTGAGATCGACAAGGTAAACTGATTCGAGAATGGTTAATAAAATCTAAGACCATTGCATATTAAGGTCAAAATAGTGCTAGCAATATACGAGTCTCATACGATGCCATTTTGACGATTGTACCACAAAAGCTTGAAATGTTACAAGGTTTAAATTCCAGAGTTATATGGCTCAAATTCGAAGATTACAAGGTTCAAACTGATATTAGAAATGATGTTCAGCTCATCAGCTGCAAACACTCGCGCTGATGCGCTGAACATGGATATCAGAGAGGTTCAAACTAATATCACCGCTTCTAAGTCTGGCTTCGAAACCTCACAATTTTTGCAAAGGGGTCAGCCACTGAGAAGTCATGTATGGGGTTGACCCGATGACTTCCGATTACTCTGTCATCTGAAGTTCCAAAATGAAATTCAGCATTTTTGGAGCCTACTCCATTCTGCCACAGGCGCCGGCGCTGATCAACAGACCATTCATTTTTGCGAAATAAATGTAGGGCAAACCTCATTTCCTTCAGCACCCTTGCTCTGAGAACAAAGAACCTGGTGAATATAATCTCCGGTAAGGTCCCTCGGTAGGAGTTCAAAGTAATTTCTGAGAGATGCAGATCTAGGCATTCGACGTGATTGTTATATTGTATCACATTATCCACCACTGGGCCTAATCTTATCTGCAAAAGAAGAAAACGTGTTAGTGCCTACATGCAGTTTTGAACATTACTACAGGCCTAGCTATTTGGTTAGGAGGATTTGTAAAATGCACTAACATGCCATCTTCGATCTGACATGATTAACATGGGCATTTGATTACATTCTAGAAAAATGTAGCCTTCTTCACAAGAGGTTGGAGTGGATGAAAAGTTCCCTAAGAAAACTAGTATAGATGAATCCAAAGGAGAAATGCTTATTGAATGTAACCATATAGATCAAGCAGCCAATATGGGGGGGGGGGCATGTATGTACTAAAATCCTCCAAAAGAACCTTCAGAAATTGTAGTACATTGTCATTGTAAACTTGGAAAAAGGTGTCACAAATTGAACTCCCTTATGGTTAACATTTAACAGGAAAGGAACATCACCTCGATATATAGCTTCTCCAGGCACGGAAAGCATCTCAGGAAACTGACAACTTGCTCCAGGTCGGGCCCGATAGATTCTAGTGCCAAGACCTTCACTGTGCGCAGTTTCGGGGTCAAGCTTGTTGGAATCATTTTCTGAATGACAGACGAACAAACATCTTCAAAATTAGAAATAATGTTAAATTGTAGAAGGAGAGGTAGAAGGCGGCTGTTGTACCTGAACGGGTGTGGATCCAATAACAAGTTCGGAGTATTTGTCACACGAGTAGCCCACCACTGTCAATTTCGGCGCAGAAATGACATTGATTCTTGTTGGACCTTCTTGATCAACTACAAGTAATCTCTCAAGTGCAGGTGTGTCCTGGATGACCATAACGTGGTCCACCTTTTGTGATGTCTTCCTGCCACACCAGCAACACACATAAATAGTCCGGAGAGTCATGGAGGTGATGTGGAAGGTACTCGACCCATTGATCGCCTGAAGACGAAGGTACTCGAGTGCAGTACAGCCATGGAGCACGCGCTCCATGTCACCCTTTGAGAGGCAGACGACGACGAGCTCGAGGTGCTTCAGTCATGGTAGAATAAGAGCGGGCGCGTCATTAAGGGGCGGGAAATGGCAGTTCCTGAACTTGGCGACGTGCAGCGTGGGCGCGAGGCGGAGTGCGGACGTTGGCAGTGACCGCATATGCCCATCATCAAAAGTGAGCTCCTAGAGCTGATCTAGGGCGGGGGATCGGAACCAATCGTCAAGCTTGGCTCGGTCCTTGCCGTTGGAACGGAACTTGCCCATTCTAAGGCCTTTGGTTGGGCCAAGGTGACTGCCGAACGCATCCAAGCTTTTGCGATAGCCATGGCAGACCTCGTGGGTGTCGATGAGGTCGAGAGGGCTGGAGTTCCATAGGGGGCGCCACCGCCGGGAAAGGAGGGTTGTCCGTGCCCCATATTTGATTAGGAGGAGGGAGATGATGACTCTCAACATATCATCGGGGAGGCTGCTGATTAAGTCTAGGCCTGCTGGAGTCGCTTGCGGTTCTAGCTCGCCCCGCCTCCGCTTGTTGGCAGCCCCGTTCTCCACCTCTGGAGTCTCCTTGTCAGCGGCGCTTTCTGATAGAAATGGAAGTACAGGGAATATTTAGTTAAAACAGGGCAATAGAAGAGTGCATTGGTAACTAGAACTTATTAGGTATGGATATAGTAAGAAAAGGGAATAACAATTGGTTGCTTAAATACTACACAATTCATTTGACATTGCTGGGTAAGTCAACATATTGAGATAGTTGAAAAGAAAACTTACTTCGAACAAAGTATGGACGGATGATTTTGTCGGGGAAGTTAGCATATATCTCATGACCAGGCCCTTATATGTGCAGTGCAATTTTAGTGCCAGCTTTCAATACATAAAACTTTGCAATTCATTCCAAAAGCCAGTGCCAAAATAGGAGTCACCACGTTCATCAAGTCTTACAGTAGCAACGATTGTAAATCCATGGTTTGTGTGCAGTATGACATTCATGGAACCTTGATGTATGTAAAGGGAAAAATTGTGCACTACATAATCTATTGCATAGCGAGGGATGTCCTGCAGAAAATGGTAGGATTGTTAAAGAAAATTTGGTAACATGCAAATATGGGCCCAAATTGAAAGAACTGTACAGCAGTTGAAATCGAAGGACAAAAGTCTATAATTAAACAGATAGGGTAAACATGATGTCATGGAAATATGAGAGTAATCGAAAGAACAATACATCATTAATTTGCCTTATATAGAGAGAAGAGGGGGAAAATCCCCTTTGACGTATATGGTGCATGTGGCACCTTTTATCCAAATGTAGCAATATTTAGAATATGTTCAGGAAAGTAGGCCATGCCAACCAATTTAGAGTGAGATTGAACATACCGCACGCGTCCTCAAGTTATCTGGTATGATGAGATGGAATCTCTGGCGGCGGTCGCCAAGTCCTGAAGTGTCAGCGCACTGTACATTCTATGAATGAAAGAAAACCCTCAAATCAGCTCGAATAAAAATGAATTCATGGCGATTTCCGCCGGGTGATTATAGGAGGCAGATGAACTAGGATAAGAGATGAGATAATATCTCGTTAAATTAGTTACCTTGTCCATGAGAAAGAACCCTCAGTACGGCAGATTCCCCAACCGAGCGGAGCTGGGTCGACCGCGAGCAGCGTCGAGAAAGTCGATGGCGATAGGCGGCGGCAAGCGGAAGTGGCGAAATGCGATGGGCTTTGCTAGCAGCCTGGCGGCGGCGGCAGGCGTCGAGCTAAGTGTTTACCGCCGCGATAGGCGGTGCCATGGCATAGACGCGGAGGAGCTTGTGCAAGTGTGAATGGGGAACGTACCGGAGGGGCCGAGGGGGTGGCGGGCGGGGTGAGGGTTTTTGTGACGTGGGATGGTGAGGGTTTTCTTTTTTCTTTTTTGAATTGGGTGGTGAGGGTTTTCTGTCCCACAAAGAATTTTGGGGGCGACAGTTTGCTAGAGCGAACTGTGTGTGATTGACGTAGCAGGCAAAATGAAAGTCATTGCACATGGTTCCAATTTTGGGAACCATGTGTGATCGATGTACTACCTCCGTCCTGGTTTATTGGTCCCCCGTTGTAATTTTTACCAAAATTTGGCGAAATATTTAACATACTCAGACATAGATAATAAGCGTACACGTACATAAGCATAGTTCAACCATAAGTACATAGTTCAACCGTCATTAAGCATACTCAAGCGTACATAGTTCGATCCATCCCACATCTCATCTCACATGCGGCCGGCACGATCCTGCAGCTTCTCCAGGTACTCGGCGTACGCCACCCTGCGAGAATACTTCCGCTTGAAGGACCAACGGCCCGTCCTCTTGCATGCGCCAGGACACTTAGATACGCGTCATGAATCTTGTGGTTGCAAAATGGGCATCCATAGCCGTCGTTCCAGGTCCTAATACGCCTGTTATGCATTCCCGCATAAAGCTCCCTCAGGATTCGCCTCTTGTACCTCCTCCGGGCATCTTCATCCATGCTGTCCACATCGTCAGACAGCACCTATACAAATAGTAAAACAAATTTGACATCAATCATTGATTACATGCCGTGAAGTAGGATTAGGAATTTATGGCTATTTATTTATACATATCCAGAGATTATGGTTCGATTTTTAAGCACAGTCGTCTATGTACAGACCAATCTTGAAGAAAATAATGGCACAAACATAGGTAGGTCATTCAAAATCAATTTTCAAGTCCTGGCTAGGAGTTATTAGCACGAACACTAACCCTAGTCGGATTACTAGCAGAAATCATTTGCACAAATGAAACAACTAATCACTTATCACCAGTACCATTCAAACAATCAATACACTACACCGATCTAACGAAACTTACTCAGATTTCATGGATTGGGAGAACATAACCACATGATTTTATTCCAAAAAGGGGGAGACAGGAGTAACCAGAGAAACCCTATGATCTATTCGACACATAAATGGGTATAGATGACTAACCAGCTGTCCGTCGTCGTCAGAGTCGTCGCCGGAGTGGTCATCGAAGTCGTCGCCGGATTGGTCGTCGGAGTCGGTGTGGAACTCCGCCTCCGGCTGTGGAAGCTCGACGACATCAGGGTGCAGCGATAACTCGCCGGCAGTGACGGCAACCTCTGTCTCCATCTCCACACCGTGCTCCGGTGCTTTAGCAGCCCCGGCGTCGCCACTCCCTCCGATGGGGCGCTTCGGCGGCATATGAGGGAGTCCTGGACTAAGGGGTCCTCGGGCGTCCGGCCTGTTGGACATGGGCCGGACTGATGGGCTGTGAAGATACAAAGACCGAAGACTCTACCCGTGTCCGGATGGGACTCTCCTTGGCGTGGAAGGCATGCTTGGTGACCAAATATGAAGATTCCTTTCTCTATAACTGACTTTATGTAACCCTAGTTCCCTCCGGTGTCTATATAAACAAGAGGGTTAGATCTATAAAGGACAACAATCATAATCGTAGTCATACAGGCTAGACTTCTAGGGTTTTAGCCATTATGATCTTGTGGTATATCAACTCTTGTAATACTCATATTCATCAAGATCAATCAAGCAGGAAGTAGGGTATTACCTCCATAGAGAGGGCCCGAACCTGGGTAAACATTGTGTCCCCCGTCTCCTGTTACCATCAACCTAGACGCACAGTTCGGGACCCCCTACCCGAGATCCGCCGGTTTTGACACCGACATTGGTGCTTTCATTGAGAGTTCCACTATGCCGTCCTCAAAAGGTTTGATGGCCCCTTCAATCATCTACAACAATGCTGTCCAAGGAGAAGTCTTCCTCCCCGGACAGATCTTTGTGTTCAGCGGCTTCGCCCTGCGGGCCAACTCGCTTGGCCATCTGGAGCAGATCGACAGCTACGCCCCTGGCCGTCAGGTCAGATTCGGGAGCTTGAACTACGTCACGGATATCCACGGAGACTTGAGATTCGACAGATTTGAGACCATGGCAGTCGCTCCCTGTCACCACGATGAACATGACTTAAATTTGTCATCAGACCGTACCCAGGAGATAGCACCTGTAACTACTCTGGCCTTAGATCCGGAGCAGATCGCGCCATCCGAAGATAGGAAGCTCAACCCCGCCACGGCTGCCGCAGTCCTAGCGGCGTCAGAGCCGCACATAGACCCAACTTTTAGTGGAATCTGTGTCACCGGAGCCTCGGACTCATTTCCAGCTACAGGTTCTGAACCATGTGCGTCCACGTGCATCGAGCTCGATCAGTCATCGATCGTTGAATTCAGCTCCGCGGACATTTTTCGGCACTCGCCTGTGGGCGACGTGTTAAACTCGTTAAAAGCACTATCCATAGCGGGGGGCTCACAGCCGAATTATATCCGGTTTGAACCGAAGACTGATGACAGAGAATTTCGCTTCCCACCCACCGCCCACTTCATAGCCACTGTCGAAGACTTATCCAACATGCTCGATTAGGGCTCCGAAGACATCGACGGTATAGACGATGATGCCGATGAGGAGCAGGGCCACAACCCACCGTTTACCGGACGCTGGACGGCCACCTCTTCTTATGACGTGTACATGGTGGATACACCTAAAAGAACTAACGACGATGACAAAGAAAATCCAGTCAAGGATAAACATCCTGAGATACAGCCAAAGCGCCGGCGTCAGCGGCGCCGCTCTAAGTCACATCGTGGAAAAGACAGCAATACCGGCATGGGAGAAAACAATACTCTGGACGATGCCGAAGATAATGAAGACCCCATTGAGATAACTTCCGAACAGGAGGAACGGGAAAACGGGCAAGTTAGACCTGATGAACAGGCCATAAACGACGACTCGGAGGACAGTAATTACCTTCCACTCTCCAAGGATGAGGTGAGCCTCGGTAACGAGGATTTTATCGTGCCTGAGGAACCTCTCGAGCAGGAGCGCTTTAAGCGCCGGCTAATAGCCACTACAAGGAGCCTGAAAAAGAAGCAGCAGTAGCTTCAAGCTGACCAAGATCTGCTCAACGATAGATGGACTGATGTCCTAGCAGCCGAAGAATACGGTGTCAAGCGCCCAGCCAAAAGCTACCCAAAGCGCAAATTGCTACCTCTGTTCGATGATGAGGCGCCGGAGACCGTACCATCATTGCACAACGCGGCTGACCGACCACCACGCGGTCGGGATAAAGCGGCAATTCAAGCCGAACACCAGCCCGCCCTACCTCATCGTAAAGGCGGAGATAAAACAGCTCATGGTTATACATATGACCTTCGGTAGGACCTGGACGATAGAACAGGACATACCAGATCAATCTACGGATCGTGAGGACGTGCTCCGGCAGGTGACGACGGCTATCTATTCGGACGTGAACCGCAGACGGAAACCGCAGACGGACTCCATCGGAGCTACGTCCTGATGTGGCCCGATATAGAGGCGCCGCACACCCTCTTTGCTTCACTGACGAACTAATAGAGCACGAATTCCCAGAAGGGTTTAAACTCGTGAATATTGAATCATACGATGGAACAACTAATCCCGCGGTGTGGATCGAGGATTTTCTTCTCCATATCCATATGGCCCATGGAGATGACCTCGGCGCCATCAAACACCTCCCGTTAAAACTCAAAGGGCCAGCTCGGCACTGGTTAAACAGTCTGCCTGAAAACTCTATTGGCAGCTTGGAGGATTTGGAAAACGCCTTCCACGACAACTTCCATGTCACATATGTCCGGCCACCAAATGCCGATGACTTAAGCCACATAGTTCAACAGCCCGGAGAGTCAGCCAGGAAATCTGGACTAGGTTCTTAACTAAAAAGAACCAGATCGTCGACTGTCCGGATGCCGAAGCCCTAGCAGCCTTTAAACACAACATCCGCGACGAATGGCTCGCCCGCCACCTCGGCCAAGAAAAGCCGAAGTCCATGGGAGCCCTCACGACACTCATGACCTGCTTTTGTGCGGGTGAGGATAGTTGGCTGGCCCGTAGCAAAAACACGGCAAGCGAAGCGGGCACCTCCGAGGTCAAAAACAGCAACAGCAAGCTCCGACACAACAGGCACAAACATCGAAGCAATGGTGATAACACCGACGACACTACAGTCAACGCCGGATTCAGTGGGTCCAAGTCCGGTCAGCGGAAGAAGCCATATAAAAGAAATAACTCGGGACCATCCAGCTTGGACCGCATACTCGATTGTCCGTGCCAGATCCATGGCACCCCAGACAAACCAGCCAATCATACCAATAGAGATTGTTGGGTTTTTAAACAGGCCGGCAAGTTAAATGCCGAAAACAAGGAGAAGGGATCGCAAAGCAAGGACGATGACGAGGAACCCCGGCCAGCGAACACAGGGGGATAGAAGAAGTTTCCCCCTCAGGTCAAAATGGTGAACATGATATACGCTACCCACATCCCCAAGAGGGAACGCAAGCGCGCGCTCAGGGACGTCTATGCGGTAGAGCCAGTCGCCCCAAAGTTTAATCCATGGTCGTCATGCCCGATCACCTTCGATCGTCGGGATCATCCGACCAATATCCGTCACGGCGGTTCGGCCGCACTGGTCCTTGACCCAATAATTGATGGATTCCACCTGACACGAGTCCTCATGGATGGCGGCAGCAGCCTGAACCTGCTCTATCAGGATACATTGCGCAAAATGGGCATTAATCCATCACGGATCAAGCCCACAAAGACTACCTTTAAAGGAGTCATACTAGGTCTAGAGGCTCGCTGTATGGGCTCAATCACACTAGAGGTTGTCTTCGGATCTCCGGACAACTTCTGAAGCGAAGAGTTAATCTTTGATATCGTCCCCTTTCGCAGCGGCTATCACGCACTGCTTGGATGAACCGCATATGCTCGATTCAACGCCGTGTCACACTATACTTATCTCAAGCTCAAGATGCCCGGGCCACGCGGCGTCATAACAGTTAATGGAAACACGGAGCGCTCCCTCCGTACCGAAGAGCACACCACTGCCTTAGCAGTAGAAGTACAGAGCGGCCTTTTCAAGCAGAACCTTAATTCGGCGGCCGAGCTCCCGGACACTGTCAAGAGAGTCCGGACTATTCTGCAGCAGGACGGCTCGGCTCATCAAAAGCTCGACTAGCAATTTGGCCTCCGTCCCAATCCCGATCAAGTGGCGGCATTCGTACCGCGCGTACATAACTACGCACTCAAAATACCATGGGCATAGACGGAGGCATAACTAGCTTGTGATCCACAATACGGCTCGACCGCCCCTGGACACACATACTTTCACTGTTTCCTTTTTCTCCTTTTCAGGTTTCTTTTCCACAGGTCTTCCTTGATGGCCTAATCACCGCTCCTTTCGAAGGATAAATACACCAAGACGACAGTAAGCATGGACGTATAGGGGAATTTCTAGGTGGTCTCTTAACGATCACTCTACCTGTTTGCAGGACCCACACACAGCTCTCCCTTGGTTGTGGCATATTAAATAGCCTGTTGCTTATTGCACTACTTGTACAAATGCGCTTTGACGTATTAATCAAATTATAATTGAAACAGTTTGTGACCAAAATTCTACGGCTCTAGCTTACTACCCTTTCTTCTTTCCTTTTTTGATAACTTTATCAAATAGCACCCGTACACTTTGGTAGGTTCAATTTGCCAGGGGCTTCATAGCGCCCTGCAATACGGCAACAAAGTCCGAACAACTTTTACAGTATAGTTCGGCACCCCGAATTTAGCACTATATGCATTGGCTCTAAATCATGTCTTTGGTCAATAGTTGGGTTGCCCGGCTCTTGTGCTTGCTACCTTACATTCCATTATATCGGCTAGGGTAGTAAAGGGAGAACTACTGCGATTGTGCCTTGGTTTACCCGGATGAGCACCTCAGTAGAGAAAGCCGAAAATTGACTATCATGATGTGGCGAGAGCCGGTCAGCTCTTCAGAGGTATCAAATCTTTAGAGATTTTTCTCCGCATTACGCAAGGGATCGGTACTTACCCGATCAGGTGTTTACAGCATCCTAGTTCAGATACTAGGGGTTGCGCCTATATTTTTATTGTCAAACTCCTATGGCTAAGTGAGGGTGCTAAAGCCGCATAGTCTGATTGCCTGGTTCATTGCGCTAAAAACCTCCTTCAAGGACCAAACAATTGGGTCAAGAGTGTTTAGATTACATCCCGAACACCCCCGTACACCTACGTGGGGGCAGAATCCGACGACTGGCCAACCCTCAGATTTCACACAACACGGCCGCACAGGAGTTGAATTTTTTTAATAAAACATTATATTACATAACGACTTTGTTTCATCATACAAGGCACATACAACATGAATTTATTCATTCGAAAATAATGTCTTGCGCACATTGCGTCGCCACAATACGAGACCCCTCCAGGGCGTCTTCAAAATACCGCTTGGGCGTGCGGTGCTCCTTGCCCTCAGGCGGTCCCTCGATCACAAGCAGACGACGTCCATCTTCGCCCACCATACCTTGACGCGGGCGAAGGCCATGCATGCGCCCTCGATGCAGACCGACCGCTTGACGACATCCAGCCGAGGGCAGGCATCCACCGGCCGCTTCACGAGGCCGAAGTAGCTGCTGGGTATAGCTTCGGCAGGCCACGGCCAGATTATTAAATCCTTCATGGCCAGTTCGGCCACCCTATGCAGCTCGACCAGCTGTTTTAGCTGATCGCTAAAGGGCACCGGATGTTCTGGCACAAGGTATTGCGACCAGAACAGCTTCTTTGTTGAGCTCCCTTCTCTGGCTCGGAAGAACTCCGCAGCATCAGAAACAACGCGCGGCAGATCCGCAAAAGCCCCCGGAGAACTCCAAATCCGGGTTAGTAAGAAATACTTCTTCTTTACATACTTGCTTTGCATACTATACGCCTTACCCGCCGCGATTTTCTTGGCCTCCTGGATCTCCTGGAGGGCGCCCTGGGCTTCAACCCGGGCCTCTTCCGCGCTTTCACGAGCCTTGGCGAGTTTGGTCTCTTGAGCCGAAACATCGTGCCCAAAGGTCTCGCACTTTTTCACGGCATCCTGGAGCTCTTGCTGGACCTCATTAAGCCTGGCCTCGTGCTTCTTACGAGCGGCTTGTTCCTTGGCAGCTTTCTCCTCAGCTTCGGCCAGGGCCTTTTTAAGGACCTCGACCTCGATCGCCGCTCCTACAAATATCATGGCACTACGGTCAATACACATCATTCATTCTTTCCGAATATACAACAAGTCATCACATACCTTGCTTGTCCTCCAACTGCCTTTTTACAAGGCCGAGCTCTTCTTCGGCCTGCTCCAGACTCTGCTTTAGTCCGGAGACCTCCGCAGCATGAGAGGTGGCGGCCAGCAATGACGCCTGCTTATTCATAGAAGACATCTTTAGTTAGTTTCCTGCGAAAATAAATTGATCCTCTGTGCGGCTTTTCCTTCCGAACGCCGGACAGTGTCTCAGGGGCTACTGTCTATACTAGGACTTTCTCCTTTGCGTCGCTTACATCAAAACCCGTCAGCAGGCTGCTGCAGGCTTCGGTCAGTCCGCTCTGGACGGACTGAACCCTCTCAATCACCGTACCCATAAGGACACGGTGTTCCTCCACAATGGAAGCGCCTCGTAGCGCTTCCAGCAGATTATCCAGTGCCTCTGGTTGGACAGAGGTCACCGGTGGGATAGGCACACCTCCTTCTCTCGAAGGGGGTTGCTCTCCGTATTTCGGAGCTGTATAGGTCTCCGGAACCGTGTTCGGCTAGGGGCCGAACTGAACACGGCCCCCATCGCTAGACTCCATGGGGACCTGCTCCCCCAGTTGTTCGGCGGCCAAGGTTTCGCCCTCCGGCGCCACCCTGACGGCCTCCTGAACCTCTCCCTGGCCTGGGAAGGTCCTTTGGGACATCACCTCGTCATCGCCCTTGGCCTTGGGAGAGTGAGCGGCCGGCGGTGACTCGCTGGCCATCGCCTTTGAATCCAGCGAACCTCCTGATGAGGATCGCGGGGAGCTGTCGTGGGCCGGACTACAATAAGATAATTAACCATGTTTATACCATGAAGAGGAGAGGCCGGATACATGGATGCCTACGGGCCTTTAGTAATTACGACGCGGCCAGGGGCTTGCTTCGGGGGCGTCGTTTTGGGCTGCTGTCGACGTCCCACGCGGAGTTATCCGCGAGGGGCCCTTCCCCCTCTTGGGCGCCTCCGCCTCCAGATTTGTGGAGGCCGCCCTCTTCTTCCTCCCCCCATCAGGGGGAGAGTTGCTTTCTTCCTCCTCCTCCTCATCGTCTTCGGCGGCAGAGGAGTGAGTCCTGTCTTCGGACGTCACGTCCGAAGCGCCCTTGCGACGAGGGCCACTTTCGGCCCCCTTGGCCTTCTTCTTGGCCTTCTTCTCCGGCGCCTTGTAGGGCGCCGAAACCAGCATCTTCGCCAGGAGCGGGATGACTGGTTCCTCGGGCAGTGGAGCCGGACATCGAATCCGCTCCGCTTTCTCTATCCATACCTGAAAAATAAATGGTGAAGTTTTAGCTATCTTCTTTGAACAAGCAAGTAGAGGATGTACCTTGAGACGAGAAATACTTGCCACACTGGCAGGATGGGCAAGATCGTGCCCGCGGTCCGAGTCTATGGCCGGCAGCGTCTCATTGCCCTTAAAGAGCAACTTCCAGACATCTTCGTGAGTGGTTCCGAAGAGTCTTTCCAAGGTTTGGTGCTTCTCCGGATCATATTCCCATAAAGGGCATGTTCGGCTCTGGCATGGAAGGATCCGGCGAACGAGCATCACCTGGATCACGTGGACGAGCTTGATGTTTTTATCCACCATGCTTTGGATGCGCGTTTGCAGTGCTATCATCTCGTCCGACGAAGACCAATTTGGACCCTTGTCTATCCAGGAGGTGAGGCGCATTGGAGCTCCGGATTTGAACTCGGGAGCTGCGGCCCAGGTGGCGTCACGAGGCTCTGTGATATAGAACCACAGCTTCACCCACTCCTTGATAGTCTCCACGAAAGTACCTTTGGGCCATGTGACATTAGGCATCTTGCTCACCATGGCACCTCCGCACTCCGCGTGTTGGCCATCCACCACCTTCGGCTTCACGTTGAAGATCTCGAGCCATATTCCAAAGTGGGGAGGAATGCGGAGGAAGGCCTCGCACACGACAATAAATGCCGAGATGTTGAGGAAGGAGTTTGGGGCTAGATCATGGAAATCTAGCCCGTAGTAGAACATAAGTCCACGGACGAAAGGGTGGAGAGGAAACCCTAACCCGCGGACAAAATGAGTGATGAACACCACCCTCTCGTTGGGCTTCGGGGTGGGGATGACTTTCCCCTTTGCCGGAAGCCGGTGGGTGATTTCTTTCGCCAGATACCCGGCCTCCCGAAGCTCAGTGATGTCCTGCTCCTTGACGGATCCGGACATGGTTGAGAATCTTCTTGAGGCGAAAAAGATGAGGACTTGGGCGCTGGAGCTCGAGAATGGAAGGGCAGAGAGAGAGAGAAGGCGTGGGTGAAAAAGGGGAATCCTCATCTCCTTATAAAGGCAGTGAATATCAAGCGCCTCCCTACTCGCCTTTAAACTCGCCTGTTCCCGAGGGTTGTGCAAACGGCACGGTTGGATTACCCACGCCCGTATTGATGAGAATCCCGCAATAAGGGGACACGATCTCTGCTTTGACAAGACGTGCCAATGAAAACCGCATCTCAAAACGTGGAACGGCAGATGAAAACGGTTCGAAGTAATGACCTGTCAGACGTGATGTCACATTGCAAAAAGTTGTCAGCGGATTGGACTCATGAAATATTATACTCTCTGCGGTTGTGTGTGCGGTACTTGTGGTGAAGATCCGGACACATTTGTTGCGTCCGAAGACTATCTTGGAATATTCGGAAAGGGGAACCCGCCTTGCAATGTTGAAGACAATCTGCGCGCCGGACACCTCGTCATGGAAGCCTGGTTCAGGAGCTACTGAGGGAGTCCTGGACTAAGGGGTCCTCGGGCGTCCGGCCTATTGGACATGGGCCGGACTGATGGGCTGTGAAGATACAAAGACCGAAGACTCTACCCGTGTCCGGATGGGACTCTCCTTGGCGTGGAAGGCAAGCTTGGCGACCAAATATGAAGATTCCTTTCTCTGTAACCGACTTTATGTAACCCTAGTTCCCTCCGGTGTCTATATAAACCAGAGGGTTAGATCTGTAAAGGACAACAATCATAATCATAGTCATACAGGCTAGACTTCTAGGGTTTTAGCCATTACGATCCCGTGGTAGATCAACTCTTGTAATACTCATATTCATCAAGGTCAATCAAGTAGGAAGTAGGGTATTACCTCCATAGAGAGGGCCTGAACCTGGGTAAACATTGTGTCCCCCGTCTCCTGTTACCATCAACCTAGACGCACAGTTCGGGACCCCCTACCCGAGATCCGCCGGTTTTGACACCGACAGCATCCTCATACACTGACGGCTTTGAGGACTGAGAGCGGCGTCGAGGATGCAAGCGGAGAGAGAGGATTGTGTGTGCGTAGCGAGGATGGGGGGTGCGGCCGCTCGGGCGCACCATTAATATGGAGTAGTGGGAGTTGTGCGAGAGAGGCGGGCCGCGATCAAACCGATGGCTCGCCTCCCGGTGAGCCTGCGCACCGGAGTGCTGGCATGCCTACCAAAGTTTCACACAGCTACTCGCACGCCTCCCGATGACACTGCGCAGCGAGCACGCCTCCGTCAATTCACGCACCTGCACGCACGCCTCCCCGTCTGCCTGCGCGGCGGACTACTCGCATGCGTCCCATCAACTCACGCCTGCTCGCGCACCACACGAGTCGCGCGGCGGCAGGTATATTGTTTTTCTATTTGAATGATTAATGCTACCGCTTTATTCCTTAACCGAAGCATGGCACGTATCCATTGTTGGTCTAACGCTCACGGTTCGAATAAATAATCCGTTTGGGATATTGGTTCCCAATTATTAATAATCTCCCATCTGTAATTAGATAAAGATTACGTCAAAACTGGTCTCAAATTTGACAAAAAAAGTACAATGCCACTTTGTATTGGTGTCCATATGACAACACGGTAAGTTTCATGAACTTCAAATAAGTTTTGGATGTACTAGAATTTAAAAATCAAGATTCTCAATGTTTGAAATTTGTTGTATAGGGAGTAAACATGCACCCAGTGAGACACATGTGTTTTTGCAATCCATTTAGGTGCACTGTCACATGTGCATGTAGCTCAAATTTGATTTTTGCATATTATACCCATAGAAAATCAATCAATCAATGTACTAAAATGTCTTAATGATCTCTGTGATTTTTTTGAAATTAAAACGTCCCTCCTTTGGTAACATGTATGTTCACCGCGGGATAATTAATTTAACATGCATCGTAGTTGCAGTGGATTCGCTGTGTGTGTGGGGGTGTGTGCGTCTGGGGGTGGCGGGTGGCTCGCAGTACACTACGAGTTGTGAGCCACCGTGTGGGTTGGCTGTTTTGTTAGGCAGGCTGGTGCCACATCAGAGCCGTGAAATCGTTATTTAAAACATTACACAACCCTTTCATACATAAATGTTTTGCCACATGCAGTCGATGGTTGTCCTACACGACATTCGATACTCGCGTGTGACGTTTTCTGTGGGCCCGCGAGGTCGTCGTCCATCACTTTGACGAATAGCCGGCAGTGAGGTTAATTTGACCAGCAAGGTAGAATCTTTTTTGTTTGTGTTATGGTGGTATATAGTACGTGTCAAAGAGGTGGGAGGGGACTAGCATATATACTATACATATGCGTCCGTGAACAAGTACACCTGACTCAGTGTCGGGACTTTTTGGTTACCGAGGCACGTGCCACATCAAAATTGTGAAATTGGTTATTCAAACATCACACAACACCTTTTTGGGCCACATGCATATATATCTTAGCTAGGACACTCACGTGTGACGCTTCCATATGTGGGCCCACGAGGCCATCGTCGATGCATGCATGCATGCATCACTTTGACCTACATCGGGAGAGGTTAATTAATTTCACCATCGATGAGGATTCTTTTGGGTTGTACATATATTACGACAGGAGCATATAGTATGCGGTGAAGAGGGGGGAAGGGGACCATCATATGTAGTACGCTTGATATGAACCCCGCTCTGTGTGGGTGCATGGTTTACGGTTTTTGAGGCATGTGGCACATCAAAGTTGTGCATTTTGGGTATTCAACATATATATGTTTGGCCCACATGCAAAGCGGTGGTGGTTGTCCTCTCGCACCCACTTAAGCGGTTATCAGCGATATCGATGCTTTCCATCTGTGGGCCCGCTTGGTCCATCACTTCTTTTTGCCTGACAACAAGAGAGGTTAATTTGACTTAGGAGGGGATTATGTTTTTTGCTCTGGGATGACATGCATGATACACTTTGAGCACACACAAATCCATGTGTACGCATGAATCCCTCCCATCGAGTCGAAGTGGCTAGTACAACGACACCATCATGAACCGATCTCGCTCTGTGTGGGGAGCTAGTGTACGATTTTTGACACACGCGCCAGATCAATGTTGTGTATTCAAACATGCATGCACGCATCACCTCCATACATATGCATGTAGTGGTTGCCTTCGAACGATACACTCCCTCGCGTGGTTATCGGCGACAAGCCTATATATTCATGGGCCCGCGTGGACATCCATGATCACCTTGACCAACAACAAGATAGGTTACCATGGCGGATTCTTCATTTGGTTCGTGTTATCGTAGTATAGGTCATGGTGAGATTCAGACCTAATTAAGTTTGAGCGCATATACTATGCACGCATGCATGCATATATGAATCCCCGTCGTTGGCTTGAAGTGTGGTGTAACATACATATGCATCGTCAACCTAACCCTCACTCAGTGTGGGGATTTCTAGTTCGAAATCACGGTGCCACATCAAAGTTGTTCCATTGTTACTCAAAAACACACCTCTCCATACATATGTTTGGGCCACACGCATGCAGTGGTTGTCTTCGGGGACTAGCTACTTGCGTGATTATTGGCGAGCTAGCCCATCTCCGGGGTCGCATGGACGGCCATCACTTTGACCAACAACAAGAGAGAGGTTGTACGACCAAGGTGGATTATTCTTGGTCCGTTTTACGATCCATCTTGGTGAGATATATGCCTCTCTGGCCCGCCGACTAAAAGTGTGTGTGGGGGGGGGTTGCTACATCGCACTTTGCTAGGTGAACCTCGGTTGGGGGGGCATACATTCATAGCTTAATTAGGATTCCCTTCGTGGTGACACGAGGGTGGTGGGGGGTTGCTAGCTGCTTCGCACTTTGCTAGGTGAACCTCGGTTGGGGGGGGGGGGGCATGCTCATAGCTTAGGATTCCCTTATTGCCGACATGAGGGGGGCTGCTAGCTACTTCACACTTTGCTAGGTGAACCTCGATTGGGGGGGGGGGGCATGTGCATTCATAGCTTAGGATTACCTTCGTGCCGACACGGGGGAGGCATGGCTGGAAGGTACTTCGCACTTTGCTAGGGTGAACCTCGGTTGGGGGGGGGAGGGCATGCATTCATAGCTCAGGATTTCCTTCGTGCCGACACGAGGGAGGGAGTCTGCTAGCTACTTCGCACTTTGCTAGGGGAACCTCAGTTGGGGGGGCATGTGCATTCATAGCTTAGGATTCCCTTCGTGCCGACACGAGGGAGGGGTGGCTGCTAACTACTTCGCACTTTGCTAGGGTGAACCTGGTTGGGGGGGAGGGCATGCATTCATAGGTTAGCTAGGATTCCCTTCGTTCCGACATGAGGGAGGGGGCTGCTAGCTACTTCGCACTTTGCTAGGTGAACCTCGGTTGGGAGGGGGGAATGCATTCGTAGCTTAGGAATCCCTTCGTGCCGACACGAGGGAGGGGGGCTGCTAGCTCTACTTCACACTTTGCTAGGTGAACCTCGGTTGGGGGGCATGCATTCATAGCTTAGGATTCCCTTCGTGCCGACACGAGGGAGGGGGGCTGCTAGCTACTTCGCACTTTGCTACAGTGAACCTCGGTTGGGGGGGCATGCATTCATAGCTTAGGATTCCCTTCGTGCCGACATGAGGGAGGAGGGGGCAAGCAATACCATGCGCTTTGCGAGAGAGGTGCCGCATCGAAGTTGCATTTGGTATTCGAAAATCAAACCATCCTTTTGATACATAAATTTGTTCCACATGCAAGTGTGTTCGTGTTCTGACCCTCTCCCGCGTCATTTTTCGCCAAATTTATGAACATTAGACAAGTTGGATGACGCAACAGACACGGTTCACTCAAACTAACTGTGTGCCACGCCGGTGCACCTGTCACGCACACATCCGCACAGTACATTGGGCTCCACGAGGCTCCCCCTCTCAAAAATATCTACCCCGCCTTGAGGGTTTTTCTATTTCATAACACACAGTTGTTATCTCCGGACCGTGTGCGATGTTTCTTGTTCCGAATCCCGCCTGCATCCCTAGAAAATATCTGCCCGCCTCGAGGGTTTTTCATTTTCATAACACACGCTTGTTATGTCCGGACCGTGTGCGATGCACTATCATCAAAATTTTCAATAGCCCGGCATTCACTCCCGCCTTTGACTCCCGCATAGTAAAATTTTCAGTACCCGTGTCATTTCCTCAAACACCCCGCGCCCCCCTCCACACACACACACACCAAAACCTCCTCGGGCGTGCGTGCACACACAGACACACACCCTCCCTCGCTCGAAACCCTAGCAAAGTCCCCACCGCTGCAAGGCCTCCATTATCAGCATCTGCCGGTTTGCCCGTGCAGCTACCCACCGATCTCCATACCCAGGCCGCCTTGAGTTTCTTAGATGACGCCTGCCAAACGCCCTCTTTCCCACGGATCCCCATCCCCCACTCCAGAGCGTCGCATCCTAAGCCCGGCTACGCTTCCTGTGGAGCTCGAGGAGCGACTGGCCCAAAAGAGGTGTATAGCCGTCTCTTCGCCCAACGTCGCTGAGGAAGCTGACGACCATTACTGGCGGCAGGCACTCAAGCAGCGGGCTAGAGTATGCGGGCATGTCTCGTCCGCCGGCTACGACATCGAGGTCATCGACAGCGACGCCCTGAGGCGGGCTGTGTCACAGGTTAAGTGGCCCACCCCCAACCCCTCGGGTTCAACCGCCGTCGATCTCATCCATGGCCCCGCTGCTGATCTCCTCTGGCTCGCTATCAACAATTTGCCATTCTACATCGCCATTGAGCCCCTTTTGTCATTTCTGAAGGACACATTCTGCGACGCTGGCTTGGGATCCACAGCTTCCAAGTCAGACCTCATCGACGGCGACCACGAGGAGGGTACCCTCTCCGGCTCTTCCAAGGGGAAAGAGCCCATCTGCTCTTCCAAGGGGAAAGTGCCCGTCTATGACATCAGGGAGGGCACCCTACAGCCGTGCTCTTCCAAGGGGAAGGAGCCCATCTGCGACAAAATGGAGCGCATCCAGGGTCCGTGCTCTTCCCATAGGAACGAGCCCATCCGTGACAAGTGAGGAAACCCATGATTTGTTTTGCCGTGCCTCTTCACAGGGGGAAACCCATGATTTGTTTTGTCGAGTCCCTTTTGTAGTGTAGTGAGAATATGTCCAGTTTTAATTGCTATATCTGGTTGTTTGCAGTATGCCTTGTTTATTTTAGTTGTTCACAATGTGATGCTCTATATGTGCAATTATTTACTGTGCAGTACATTTCATCAATCCAGTTTTAAACATACCGATAAGAATGCATATATTTGCTTGCTGTTAAGCCTGTTATAGGTAGCATATGCCTCTTTTAAAGTTTTTAGATTGTTCGGTTGTTTGTAGTTAGCATATGTTCAGTTTTAAATGCTATCTTTGGTTGTTCGTAGTATGCCTTGTTTATTCCAGCTATTCACAACGTGATGTTCTATATGTGCAAGTATGAACTGTGCAGTTCAATTTCATCAGTACCAGTTTCAACAATACCACTATGAATGACTACATTTGGTTGCTGCATCTTGTAGTTAACACGCCTTTCCATTTTTATTTAACCATAACCAGTGTACTTAGACCGGCACAATACCAGTTTGAATGACCATGTTTGCTTGTTGTTAAATGTTTGGCCTGTTGCAGTTAGCACACCTTTCCACTTGTTTTGCTTTACTAGCGTGCTTAAACCTGCACATTGAAGCTATCTTTTGGAGATTATTTTGTGTGCCATGTGTAATTTTGGTTGATGTTTAGCCTGTTGTGCTTAACATGCTTCTTGATGTACCTACACAGGACAATTTTGGGAACGACTGCTATTTTCCATCGAGGTTAGTTTCATCCCATGGCTTATATCTGCTCACTGTTCAGGATATCGGTAGCTAGTACCATATAGGCTGGCGACTGATAAGGGACTAATCGGTGAATCAGACATTAATATATCTGCAACCCATTTTTCCTTACGTTAACTAGGGCCATATGTAATATATCTGAGGCTACATAGCAACATGCACTGTACTTAATGTCTAAATATGCAATCCTAGGCTACATAGCAACAAGGAAGAGTGTTACATTAATGTTCTAATGATGTCTAGATATACGTAGAAGAGCAGCAGCAGCAACAGCAACAACACAGCCCTGTTTGGATACTCAACTTAGCTAGAGGTTAGAGTTACTTTCTAGCTCATTACTAACCCTGAACTAACTCCATACAAAGAATTGTTTGGATGGCAGGGTTAGATTGACAATAAATGCACTAGGAGAACTAGCTCCAATTAGCATCTCTTGGGTTGGATACTAGTTTTTTTGGGTGGGTTATAGATGCAACTAGCTCAAACTAGCCATCTTGTTTAGATATACTTTAGGGCTATTTGAGCCCGAACTAGCTCAAACTAACTGTAACCCATGGATACAACAGCAGATAATTTGTAAGAATGAACTAAACTCCTTCCGGCCCATAATATATTATGTTAATTCATCTAATATATGAGTATATTGGACGTTATAATATACTCCCTCTGTTCCTAAATATTTGTCTTTTTAGAGATTTCAAATGGACTACCCCATATGGATGTATATAGACATATTATAAAAGAGTGTTGTACTACATCATTGTGCAATTGTTGTTTAGCTTCTAATATTAACTTGGTGCTTTTAGGTACATATGTCATTGGTAAAGATCCGCGTTTCGACCCTTTCTGCGTATGGGGCAATGAGATATCGATGAACCAGCATCAAGTGAGGAAGTTGATAAAGATTGTTAGTAAAATGGGTCCAAAGATGGCAATTAAACTATTTGTTTACAATTTATCCAAGACAACAACGAACTGCAGGATGGTAAGTAAGAACTCTGCAGCCTTCTTTTTACTTCCCATAATGAGTTGTGTTAGATGACAATGTCTGAATCTTTTTCCTTTGCAGTGGTTGCCAACTACATGATTGGTGGGCATGCAAAGGTTAAAGTATTTCTACCAGAACACGATGATTATCTAGATGTTTTCATGAAGACCGTGAAGGATGAGCGGTCGGCCATCACAAGGGGTTGGACTAGAGTCGTGCGTGCCTTCTGCATGGAGGAGGGCACAATATGGGCATTCCGCTTCACCTTGTTCAGCAACCAGAATATATTTCGCCTCTTTCTTTGCCGTCTTTAATAGTACAAGTATACAACTGTGGTTCATCATTCTTTATTTGGTTCTTATGTAATTCTTGAACATATGTACCTATGAATCGAATAATGCATTGGTTGTTTGAACCTGATGGATATGAATAAATTTGTAGCATACATTCAAATTGAAATCCAAATCTAGTACAATTTGGAAAAGCATCAATTAAACTACTGTGAAATTACGCTCTCCAGGTTGTTACGGCACACACGGTTGGTAAAACACAAACGTTTGCGATATGCACCATAATCGGAGACGGTTCATAGAGAGGAAACGTGTGCAAGCATGCACATAGTTGCCGTTTGCAAAGCGTGTGCGATGTCAGACAATATCACAAACGGTGCGGGCAAACTAAACATTTGTGTTAGTTTCCTTATCGTACATGATTCGCAACCATGAACTGGTTCCGATGAAGTATGCACCGTAAACGTTACACCACAGAATAGCGTGTGCGATAGTTGTCGTGTACGACGATGTTACGACGGTCTGACGTTTCGTAATCTTGTCCGACATTCGTACGACGATTAGCTAATCTTCTTAACAGTGAACCGTTTGTGATGGGCCGCCCATCATACACGTTCTATAATAGTGAACCATTTGTGATGGGCCGCGTATCGTAAACGTAGCACCACAGAATACCGACTGCGATGGCAATGTGAGCAGAAACAAGTAGGAGTACTGTAGGGACCCTATCCCCGACGGTTTCTGGGTCGTGTGGGAAGGACCCCCCTATCACCCACATTCACTTGGCGACGGTTCCAAATGTCGTCGCGGAAAGGGGTTTTAAACCGTTTGTTTAGGACCGACGCGCACCAGTGTAACATCTCAAACGTTTTGTCTAATTTAAATTGTGTGCGTTCTATTAACCATTCACGCGACGCCATGCCTGACTCTCTTAATGGCTAGGAGGTGCCGTTCGGACATGTGCTTGAGTGCTTGACTAAACGGGAGGCGTGCGAGCTGTACTCCAATGCGGAGGCTCACCGGGAAGCGTGCGAGTTGTACGCCGCGCAGGCTCACCGGGAAGTGAGCCCTTTGACTTCCATGGCCGCCCGCCTTGCTCGCATCCTGTACATTAATGGCGCCCAAGCCGCAGTTTAATATGGTTTTAAATATAGAACACTCATCGCAAACGTTTTAGTTAGAACACCCGTATGCAAAATCGGCAACTTCCCCAGGAAGTCAAGGGAAAATGTGCCTAGCAGGATTTGTGCAGCTCTTGATCGCAAACGTTTTAGTTAGAACACCTGTATGCAAACCGACAGCTTCCTCAGGAAGCCAAGAGAAAATGCGCCGAGCAGGATTTCTGCAGCTCTTGATCGCAAAGATTTTAGATAGAACACTCGTATGCAAAGTGAGAGCTATGGTCTTCCCCCTTAAGTCGAGGGAAAATTCGCAGCGCGGGATTTGTGCATTCCTTCAACGCAAACGGTTGTTTTGATGACCCGTGTGCAACCACGTACAAACAATTTGGTAAAATTTGCATCTGTCATATTGGGTATGTTGCCATTTGTCAAACTAGAAAGGTTGACATTTGTTGATCTAGTAACATTTCCATTTGTCAATCCTTGTAACACTGTGATTTGTCAAAATATGCAGCTAGAAATCACTAGCACTATCAAATTTTTGCAACTAAAATTCAGTAATTAAGCATAGATTTCATTCATATATTAAGCAGTCGTTCTTAATTTATACAAACAGTTCAACTCGATAGCTGAACCGACCAAACTTTTCCCCAATTATTGCCAACCACGTACTGAAATAGCTAGTTCAACTATATATATTAGCTAATTTTAAGTACGTTGTACAGTTCCACCACATCTATAGTCAGATGAACTAAACAAAATAGCTCCTAAATACTACTACTACGGAGGGGCTTTGTGCTACTTCTGGCAGCCTCTCCTCTGCCGAGAGCGCTCAGTAAGAGGCAGAGCAGGAGGAGGAGCCTACCGACGAGCTGGGCAACTGCAATACGGTGCCTGCTGCTGCTGCTGCACGTTGAACGACGCTCGCCAGCTCGAACGCCCACTACCGCTCCAGACGATCCCTCTTGAAGCGGCTGGACTGCTCGTAGATCTCCTGATTCCTCGCCTCTGCATCGACATGTGCTGGGGCCATGGCTGCGGTAAGGCTCTTTGCGTGCTCGACGAGTAGCTCCTCCTCCTCCCGCAGGAACTTGATGTAGCGCGCAAGGTCTCTGAAGCACGTGCGGGCTTCCACCTCCGCCTCCCTCCTTCGGGCGGCATTGGCGGAGCGGGTGATGATCCCAGTGGTCGACGGTGGCCTGGCGACCATGGTGGCCATGACGGCCACCTCCCGCCTTCGGGCCGCGGTGGCGGAGCGGGTGATGGCCAGTAGTGGGGTGGCCGCCACGACAGCCACCTCCCGCCTACGGGCCGTGGCGGCGGAGCGGTCGATGGCCCTGGCTTTCTACGGTGGTGTGGCGGCAACGACGGCCGGCAATAGCTGCCGATGGGCGGCGGCGGCGGAGCGTGTGGTGGGTGTTCCGCACACACCCAACAGGGACGCCACGCGCACTACAGTACGCCGGGGACTGAGCCGCCGCCGCGGTGTAGCCCCCCAGCTAGATCTGTCCTCTTATGACGTCGGAGTGGCTGAGCGACGACGACGGACCGATGCCATTGGTGATTGTGGGACAAGCAGACGAGATAAGCTACAGGGACGGAGGGGAAAATGCGGCGCATGACTCGCCGGCCGTGAGGGTTTATATAGCAGGCTGGTAAGCATTGGGATATTGGGGGATTTCACCGAGCCGGGCGGGAAGCTTGCGTGGGAACCTGCGAGGTTGCGCGGGAACGGGCTCCCCGACGATTCATTGGCGCCACTTTGAGCCACCGTTTGGCCAAAAGAACGCCCCCGCGCGCTGCGCAAGCTTGCACTGTAAGCCGCCTGCAGCCGCGGGGTGACAAGACGTGCGAGCGGAGGACTAAAGGACACGTACACATACGGTTAATACAAACGTTTGCGATTTAATTACCTACTACACCCCGTCCTGGTTTATAAGTAGGATTTAACTAATAAAATACGAATGCATGTCGCCAAAGATTATATCGTTGGATTCGTCTTTGAACATAGTTTCCGGTTATACAATTTTTGTAACATGCATTAACACTTTTTTTGTTAAATTTAAGTTTATATACCAGCAAGCGCTTGCCCGCTACACACTCGGCTTATTCCATCACAAACTACTCGGATGGATCAACTGTATGCCACGTATCGCACGCGCAACTCTAATCTGATTCGTGCTTGATGTCTCCGACATCGGTCCCACATTTCGTCTTATTTGCCATGTATCCATGCGACGCGCTCTGCTCACGGCTGTTGGTGCGGTCTGCTCGTGTCCGTCGGCGCGCTCGGCTTGTGGACAGCTTTTCCTTGCGTGTTCAACTGCTACATGCATATATATATATATATATATATATATGTATGTATGTATGTATGTATGTATGTATATATATATGGTTGCTCGCCGTTGAGGCAACCGCGGAGCGCTCTTCTCGCGTCCCTCTGCGCGCGCTCTGCCAGCGGTTGGATGTGCGCATGATCACGTCGGGGGGGCCCATATGCATGCGGTTGCGCCACGCGCATTGCCACACGCGCATTGCCACACTATGCAGTTACATGCGGCACGATGGAGTTACGCGCTACAAATTAGAACTGCCATCAGGGCCTGCCGATATTCCTGGCCATCCGGCTTCCCCTTTAATTCCCGCGGCCATTATAACCTTAGTCTCTTCAACCTTTCGATCGCACCCCACAACACAACAAGCACACCCACGACGACACATAAAGAGGGGATGTCTAGCGGTGCTCCAATGGAGTTCGGCGAGCATAGAGTGCAGACCCACGCGAGGGAGACTCGGTGGTGTACGCCATGGACCCGGCCATGGTGGACGATTACATCACCAGCGTTGAGCAGTTGCTTGCTCGAGACAAGTACAAGGTGGTCGGCATCGACCTCCAGTACACCGCCGGTCGTCCCGGTATAGATCAGAAGGTTGCCTTCGCCCAGTTGTGAGTGCGCCATCATTTCCTCATCTACCACTACTGCATGGCCACAGAGCCTTGCGACAGTTTCAACAGGTTTGTCAACAGCACCCACTACAAGTTTGCCCCGGTGGAAACCACCGACGATGTAAAAGCGCTCAGTGTTATGGCTTGGCCTGCAAGTGTTGGGGAACGTAGTAATTTCAAAAAATTTCCTACGCACACGCAAGATCATGGTGATGCATAGCAACGAGAGGGGAGAGTGTTGTCCACGTACCCTCGTAGACCGAAAGCGGAAGCGTTAACACAATGCGGTTGATGTAGTCGTACGTCTTCACGATTCGACCGATCAAGTACCGAACGCACGGCACCTCCGAGTTCAGCACACGTTCAGCTCGATGACGTCCCTCAAACTCCGATCCAGCCGAGTGTTGAGGGAGAGTTTCGTCAGCACGACGGCGTGGTGACAATGATGATGTTCTACCGACGCAGGGCTTCGCCTAAGCACCGCTACGATATTATCGAGGTGCAATATGGTGGAGGGGGGCACCGCACACGGCTAAAAGATCGTTGATCAATTGTGTGTCCAGAGGTGCCCCCTACCCCCGTATATAAAGGAGCAAGGGGGAGGCCGCCGTCCAAGGGAGGAGAGGCGCGCCAGGAGGAGTCCTACTCCTACCGGGAGTAGGACTCCCCCCTTTTCCATGTTGGACTAGGAGAGGAAGGGGGAAAAGGTGGAGGGGAGGAAGGAAGGGGGGGGCGCCGCCCCCCTCTCCTTGTCCTATTCGAACTGGGGGGAGGGGCGCGCGGCCCTGCCCTGGCCTCCTCTCCTCTCTTCCACCTAGGCCCAATAAGGACCATTAAGTTACCGGGGGGTTCCGGTAACCTCCCGGTACTCCAGAAAAATCCCGATTTCACCCGGAACACTTCCGATGTCCAAGCATAGGCTTCCAATATATCAATCTTTATGTCTCGACCATTTCGAGACTCCTCGTCATGTCCGTGATCACATCTGGGACTCCGAACAACCTTCGGTACATCAAAACATATAAACTCATAATATAACTGTCATCGTAACGTTAAGCGTGCGGACCCTACGGGTTCGAGAACTATGTAGACATGACCGAGACACCTCTCCGGTCAATAACCAATAGCGGAACCTGGATGCTCATATTGGTTCCCACATATTCTACGAAGATATTTATCGGTTAGACCGCATAACAACATACGTTGTTCCCTTTGTCATCGGTATGTTACTTGCCCGAGATTCGATCGTCGGTATCTCGATTCCTAGTTCAATCTCGTTACCGGCAAGTCTCTTTACTCGTTCCGTAATACATCATCCTGCAACTAGCTCATTAGTTGCAATGCTTGCAAGGCTTATAGTGATGTGCATTACCGAGTGGGCCCAGAGATACCTCTCCGACAATCGGAGTGACAAATTCTAATCTTGAAATACGCCAACCCAACAAGTACCTTCGGAGACACCTGTAGAGCACCTTTATAATCACCCAGTTACGTTGTGACGTTTGGTAGCACACAAAGTGTTCCTCGGGTAAACGGGAGTTGCATAATCTCATAGTCATAGGTACATGTATAAGTCATGAAGAAAGCAATAGCAACATACTAAACGATCGAGTGCTAAGCTAACGGAATGCGTCAAGTCAATCACATCATTCTCCTAATGATGTGATCCCGTTAATCAAATGACAACTCATGTCCATGGCTAGGAAACATAACCATCTTTGATCAACGAGCTAGTCAAGTAGAGGCATACTAGTGATACTCTATTTGTCTATGTATTCACACATGTATCAAGTTTCCAGTTAATACAATTCTAGCATGAATAATAAACATTTATCATGATATAAGGAAATAAATAATAACTTTATTATTGCCTCTAGGGCATATTTCCTTCAGTCTCCCACTTGCACTAGAGTCAATAATCTAGTTCACATCGCCATGTGATTTAACATCAATAGTTCACATCACCATGTGATTAACACCCATAGTTCACATCGTCATGTGACCAACACCCAAAGGGTTTACTAGAGTCAGTAATCTAGTTCACATCGCTTATGTGATTAACACCCAAAGAGTACTAAGGTGTGATCATGTTTTGCTTGTGAGATAATTTTAGTCAACGGGCTTGTCACATTCAGATCCGTAAGTATTTTGCAAATTTCTATGTCTACAATGCTCTGCATGGAGCTACTCTAGCTAATTGCTCCCTCTTTCAATATGTATCTAGACCGAGACTTAGAGTCATCTAGATTAGTGTCAAAACTTGCATCGACGTAACCCTTTACGATGAACCTTTTGTCACTTCCATAATCGAGAAACATATCCTTATTCCAGTAAGGATAATTCTGACCGCTGTCCAGTGATCTACTCCTAGATCACTATTGTACTCCCTTGCTGTAGGGTATACAATAGATGTGGTGCACAGCATGGCATACTTTATAGAACCTATGGCCGAGGCATAGGGAATGACTTTCATTCTTTTTCTATCTTCTGCCGTGGTGGGGTTTTGAGTCTTACTCAATTTCACACCTTGTAACACAGGCAAGAAACTCTTTATTCGATTGTTCCATTTTGAACCACTTCAAAATCTTGTTAAGGTATGTACTCATTGAAAAAACTTATCAAGCGTCTTGATCTATCTCTATAGATCTTGATGCTCAATATGTAAGCAGCTTCACCGAGGTCTTTCTTTGAAAACACTCCTTTATGCTTTGCAGAATAATTCTACATTATTTCCGATCAACAATATGTCATTCACATATACTTATCAGAAATGCTGTAGTGCTCCCACTCACTTTCTTGTAAATACAGGCTTCACCGCAAGTCTGTATAAAACTATATCCTTTGATCAACTTATCAAAGCGTATATTCCTACTCCGAGATGCTTGCACCAGTCCATAGATGGATCGCTGGAGTTTGCATATTTTGTTAGCACCTTTAGGATTGACAAAACCTTCTGGTTGCATCATATACAACTCTTCTTTAATAAATCCATTAAGGAATGCAGTTTTGTTTATCCATTTGCCAGATTTCATAAAATGCGGCAATTGCTAACATGATTCGGACAGACTTAAGCAACACTTTGAACTTTGTCAAAAACCTTTTTCCGACAAGTCTAGCTTTGTAGATAGTAACACTACTATCAGCGTCCGTCTTCCTCTTGAAGATCCATTTTTTTAATGGCTCGCCGATCATTGGGCAAGTCAATCAAAGTCCATACTTTGTTCTCATACATGGATCCCATCTCAGATTTCATGGCGTCAAGCCATTTTGCGGAATCTGGGATCATCATCGCTTCTTCATAGTTCGTAGGTTCGTCATGGTCTAGTAACATAACCTCCAGAACAGGATTACCATACCACTCTGGTGCGGATCTTAATCTGGTTGACCTACGAGGTTCAGTAATAACTTGATCTGAAGTTTCATGATCATTATCATTAACTTTCCCACTAATTGGTGTAGGTGTCGCAGAAACTGGTTTCTGTGATGATCTACTTTCCAATAAGGGAGCAGGTACAGTTACCTCATCAAGTTCTACTTTCCTCCCACTCACTTCTTTCGAGAGAAATTCCTTCTCTAGAAAGGATCCATTCTTAGCAATGAATGTCTTGCCTTCGGATCTGTGATAGAAGGTGTACCCAACAGTCTCCTTTGGGTATCCTATGAAGACACATTTCTCCGATTTAGGTTCGAGCTTATCAGGTTGAAGTTTCTTCACATAAGCATCGCAACCCCAAACTTTAGGAAACGACAACTTTGGTTTCTTGCCAAACCATAGTTCATAAGGCGTCGTCTCAACGGATTTCGATGGTGCCCTATTTAGAGTGAATGCAGCCGTCTCTAAAGCATAACCCCAAAACGATAGCGGTAAATCAGTAAGAGACATCATAGATCACACCATATCTAGTAAAGTACGATTACGACGTTCGGACACACCATTACGCTGTGGTGTTCCGGGTGGCGTGAGTTGCGAAACTATTTCGCATTGTTTCAAATGAAGACCAAACTCATAACTCAAATATTCTCCTCCACGATCAGATCGTAGAAATTTTATTTTCTTGTTACGATGATTTTCAACTTCACTCTGAAATTCTTTGAACTTTTCAAATGTTTCAGACTTATGTTTCATTAAGTAGATATACCCATATCTGCTCAAATCATCTGTGAAGGTGAGAAAATAACGATATCCGCCACGAGCCTCAATATTCATCGGACCACATACATCCGTATGTATGATTTCCAATAAATCTGTTGCTCTCTCCATAGTTCCGGAGAACGGTGTTTTAGTCATCTTGCCCATGAGGCACGGTTCGCAAGCATCAAGTGATTCCAAAATCCCATCAGTATGGAGTTTCTTCATGCGCTTTACACCAATATGACCTAAACGGCAGTGCCACAATTAAGTTGCACTATCATTATTAACTTTGCATCTTTTGGCTTCATTATTATGAATATGTGTATCACTACGATCGGGATCCAACAAACCATTTTATTGGGTGTATGACCATAGAAGGTTTTATTCATGTAAACAGAACAACAATTATTCTCTAATTTAAATGAATAACCGTATTGCAACAAACATGATCAAATCATATTCATGCTCAACACAAACACCAAATAACACTTATTTAGTTTCAACACTAATCCCGAAAGTATAGGGAGTGTGCGATGATGATCATATCAATCTTGGAACTACTTCCAACACACATCGTCACCTCGCCTTTTACTAGTCTCTGTTTATTCTGCAACTCCCGTTTCGAGTTACTACTCTTAGCAATTGAACCAGTATCAAATACTGAGGGGTTGCTATAAACACTAGTAAAGTACACATCAATAACATGTATATCACATATACCTTTGTTCACCTTGCCATCCTTCTTATCCGCCAAATACTTGGGGCAGTTCCGCTTCCAGTGACCAGTCTGCTTGCAGTAGAAGCACTTAGTCTCAGGCTTAGGACCAGACTTAGGCTTCTTCACTTGAGCAGCAACTTGCTTGCCGTTCTTCTTGAAGTTCCCCTTCTTCCCTTTGCCCTTTTCTTGAAACTAGTGGTCTCGTCAACCATCAACACTTGATGTTTTTCTTGATTTCTACCTTCGTCGATTTCAGCATCACGAAGAGCTCGGGAATTACTTTCATCATCCCTTGCATACTATAGTTCATCACGAAGTTCTACTAACTTGGTGATGGTGACTAGAGAATTTTGTCAATCACTATTTTATCTGGAAGATTAACTCCCACTTGATTCAAGCGATTGTAGTACCCAGACAATCTGAGCACATGCTCACTGCTTGAGCTATTCTCCTCCATCTTTTAGCTATAGAACTCGTTGGAGACTTCATATCTCTCAACTCAGGTATTTGCTTGAAATATTAACTTCAACTCCTGGAACATCTCATATGGTCCATGACGTTCAAAACGTCTTTGAAGTCCCGATTCTAAGCCGTTAAGCATGGTGCACTAAACTATCAAGTAGTCATCATATTGAGCTAGCCAAACGTTCATAACGTCTGCATCTGCTCCTGCAATAGGTCTGTCACCTAGCGGTGCATCAAGGACATAATTCTTCTGTGCAGCAATGAGGATAATCCTCAGATCACGGATCCAATCCGCATCTTTGCTACTAACATCTTTCAACATACTTTTTTCTCTAGGAACATATCAAAAATAAACACAGGGAAGCAACAACGCGAGCTATTGATCTACAACATAATTTGCAAAATACTATCAGGACTAAGTTCATGATAAATTTAAGTTCAATTAATCATATTACTTAAGAACTCCCACTTAGATAGACATCCCTCTAATCCTCTAAGTGATCACGTGATCCATATCAACTAAACCATGTCCGATCATCACGTGAGATGGAGTAGTTTCAACGGTGAACATCACTATGTTGATCATATCTACTATATGATTCACGCTCGACCTTTCGGTCTCCGTGTTCCGAGGCCATATCTGCATATGCTAGGCTCGTCAAGTTTAACCTGAGTATTCCGCGTGTGCAACTGTTTTGCACCCGTTGTATTTGAACGTAGAGCCTATCACACCCGATCATCACGTGGTGTCTCAGCACGAAGAACTTTCGCAACGGTGCATACTCAAGGAGAACACTTTTATCTTGAAATTTTAGTGAGAGATCATCTTATAATGCTACTGTCAATCAAAGCAAGATAAGATGCATAAAAGATAAACATCACATGCAATCAATATAAGTGATATGATATGGCCATCATCATCTTCTGCTTGTGATCTCCATCTCCGAAGCACCGTAATGATCACCATCGTCACCGGCACGACACCTTGATCTCCATCGTAGCATCGTTGTCGTCTCGCCAACTATTGCTTTTACGACTATCGCTACCGCTTAGTGATAAAGTAAAACAATTACATGGCGATTGCATTTCATACAATAAAGCGACAACCATATGGCTCCTGCAAGTTGCCGATAACTCGGTTACAAAACATGATCATCTCATACAATAAAATATAGCATCATGTCTTGACCATATCACATCACAACATGCCCTGCAAAAACAAGTTAGACGTCCTCTACTTTGTTGTTGCAAGTTTTACGTGGCTGTTACGGGCTTAGCAAGAACCGTTCTTACCTACGCATCAAAACCACAACGATAGTTTGTCAAGTTGGTGTTGTTTTAACCTTCGCAAGGACCGGGCGTAGCCACACTCGGTTCAACTAAAGTGAGAGAGACAGACACCCGCCAGTCACCTTTAAGCATCGAGTGCTCGCAATTGTGAAACCAGTCTCGCGTAAGCATACGCGTAATGTCGGTCCGGGCCGCTTCATCTCACAATACCGCCGAACCAAAGTATGACATGCTGGTAAACAGTATGACTTATATCGCCCACAACTCACTTGTATTCTACTCGTGCATATAACATCAACGCATAAAACCAGGCTCGGATGCCACTGTTGGGGAACGTAGTAATTTCAAAAAATTTCCTACGCACACGCAAGATCATGGTGATGCATAGCAACGAGAGGGGAGAGTGTTCTCCATGTACCCTCGTAGACCGAAAGCAGAAGTGTTAACACAACGCGGTTGATGTAGTCGTATGTCTTCACGATCCGACCGGTCAAGTACCGAACGCACGGCACCTCCGAGTTCAGCACACGTAAAGCTCGATGGCGTCCCTCGAACTCCGATCCAGCCGAGTGTTGAGGGAGAGTTTCATCAGCACGACGGCGTGGTGACGATGATGATGTTCTACCGACGTAGGGCTTCGCCTAAGCACCGCTACGATATTATCGAGGTGTAATATGGTGGAGGGGGCACCGCACATGGCTAAAAGATCGTTGATCAATTGTGTGTCCAGAGGTGCCCCCCTGCCCCCGTATATAAAGGAGCAAGGGGGAGGCCGCCGGCCAAGGGAGGAGAGGCGCGCCAGGAGGAGTCCTACTCCTACCGGGAGTAGGACTCCCCCCTTTTCCATGTTGGACTAGGAGAGGAAGGGGGAAAAGGTGGAGGGGAGGAAGGAAGGGGGGCGCCGCCCCCCTCTCCTTGTCCTATTCGGACTGGGGGGAGGGGCGCGCGGCCCTGCCCTGGCCTCCTCTCCTCTCTTCCACCTAGGCCCAATAAGGCCCATTAAGTTACCGGGGGGTTCTGGTAACCTCCCGGTACTCCGGAAAAATCCCGATTTCGCCCGGAACACTTCCGATGTCCAAACATAGGCTTCCAATATATCAATCTTTATGTCTCGACCATTTCGAGACTCCTCGTCATGTCCGTGATCACATCTGGGACTCCGAACAACCTTCGGTACATCAAAACATATAAACTCATAATATAATTGTCATCGTAACGTTAAGCGTGCGGACCCTACGGGTTCGAGAACTATGTAGACATGACCGAGACACCTCTCCGGTCAATAACCAATAGCGGAACCTGGATGCTCATATTGGTTCCCACATATTCTACGAAGATCTTTATCGGTCAGACCGCATAACAACATACGTTGTTCCCTTTGTCATCGGTATGTTACTTGCCCGAGATTCGATCGTCGGTATCTCGATACCTAGTTCAATCTCGTTACCGGCAAGTCTCTTTACTCGTTCCGTAATACATCATCCCGCAACTAGCTCATTAGTTGCAATGCTTGCAAGGCTTATAGTGATGTGCATTACCGAGTGGGCCCAGAGATACCTCTCCGACAATCGAAGTGACAAATCCTAATCTTGAAATACGCCAACCCAACAAGTACCTTCGGAGACACCTGTAGAGCACCTTTATAATCACCCAGTTATGTTGTGACGTTTGGTAGCACACAAAGTGTTCCTCCGGTAAACGGGAGTTGCATTATCTCATAGTCATAGGAACATGTATAAGTCATGAAGAGAGCAATAGCAACATACTAAATGATCGAGTGCTAAGCTAACGGAATGGGTCAAGTCAATCACATCAGTATCCCGTTAATCAAATGACAACTCATGTCCATGGCTAGGAAACATAACCATCTTTGATCAACGAGCTAGTCAAGTAGAGGCATACTAGTGACACTCTGTTTGTCTATGTATTCACACATGTATCAAGTTTCCAGTTAATACAATTCTAGCATGAATAATAAACATTTATCATGATATAAGGAAATAAATAATAACTTTATTATTGCCTCTAGGGCATATTTCCTTCAGCAAGAACCTTGTCGAAATCCGTAACCACTACAGGGTCTGGGGCAGCACGAAGGACTCCCTGGTCGAACTCGCCTCGGCCATCATCGACCCCTACTACGAAAAGATGAAGCAGGATGCCCAGAGAACAAGTCCCGTATCCTGGCACAGGGCCTGGATGCGGCAACTGGATGAACCTCACCTCAGGTTCGCGGCCAAGAGCGTGTACACATGCTACAAGATGCACAGGCGGATTGTTGACATGAGGAAGTGCCTCGTTACCCAAATTGACGAGCACGGATCGAGCCACAAGCAAAGCAAGCGTCACAAGAAGTAGATGATGATCAGATGATCGTTTATGCTAGTTAATCATGCATGTAATATATAGTTTACTTTATTGGTGTGTGGAAATGTCATGTGTGTAGTAGCCACGTATGTAATTATGCATGTAATAATTTACTTTGGTGTGTGCAAATGCCATGGTTGTAGTAGCCACCTATGTAAGTGGATGTTTAATTTGGTTATGCAACCATGTTCTTATAAGTGTGTGTATATATATATATATGTTGTTGTTCTGTATGCAATCCCATCGCGCAACACACACGTCTTACTAGCAGCAACCGTCTGTGTTATTATCGGTCTTCACACACATTTCTGATTACAGACCTGTTTGCCATGTATCACACACATCTTGTTATATTGAACCGTTTATGTTCTCTTAACTCAACACAAACAGTTCATCTGAGTGAACCGCATGCCGTATATCGCACACACCTTGATCTGGCTGACCGTTTCTTTTGTGTTGCCTAATCACAAACAGTTCATCCGAGTGAACCATATGTTGTATATCGCACACACCTCCATCTGGCTGCCCGTTTCTTTTGTTCCTCCTCATCGCAAACAGTTAATTGAACTGAACCGTATGCCCTGCATCGCACACACAACTAAAATCTGAACCGTGTTTGATGCATCCTCGATCGCAAACGTTTTGCACCTTTTTTGACCGTTTTTTTACACCATCGTTTGCGATTATTGCATCACACACAGTTTCGTCAAAGGGTCTCTGATCGTTGTGTCGCGTTAGAAGCATCCTGCAGTAGTGTGTGTGAATACATAAACAAATACCGTGTCCCTAGTAAGCCTCTACTAGACTGGCTCGTTGATCAAAGATGGTTAAGGTTTCCTAACCATAGACATGTGTTGGCATTTGATAAAGGGATCACATCATTAGGAGAATTATGTGATGGACAAGACCCATCTATTAGCTTAGCATAATGATCGTTCAGTTTATTGCTATTGCTTTCTTCATGTCAAATACATATTACTTCGACTATGAGATTATGCAACTCCCGGATACCGGAGGAATACCTTGTGTGATATCAAACATCACAACGTAACTGGGTGATCATAAAGATGCTCTACAGGTATCTCCGAAGGTGTTTGTTGAGTTGGCATAGATCGAGATTAGGATTTGTCACTCCAAGTATCGGAGAGGTATCTCTGGGCCCGCTTGGTAATACACATCATAAGCTTGCAAGCAAATGACTAAGAAGTTAGTCACAAGGTGATGTATTACGGAACGAGTAAAGAGACTTGCCGGTAACGAGATTGAACTAGGTATGAAGATACTGACGATCGAATCTCGGCAGGTAACATACCGATGGACAAAGGGAATTACGTATGTTGTCATAACGGTTCGACCGATAAAGATCTTTGTAGAATATGTAGGAGCCAATATGGGCATCCAGCTTCCGCTATTGATTATTGACCAGAGAGGTGTCTCGGTCATGTCTACATAGTCCTCGAACCCGTAGGGTCTGCATCCTTAACGTACGTTGACGATATAGTGTTATATGAGTTATATGTTTTGGTGACCGAATGTTGTTCGGAATCCTGGATGAGATCACAGACATGACGAGGAGTCTCGAAATGGTCAAGAGGTAAAGATTTATATATAGGATGATGGTATTTGGACACCTGAAGTGTTTCGGGACGTACCGGGAAGGAATCGGGTCACCGGAAGGGGTTCCGCCCCCCCTCGCAGCAAGTTATAGGCCTTAAGGGCCAAAGGAGGGGACAGACCAGCCCACAAGGGGGCTGGTGCATGCCCTCCCTTGTTTGGCCAGCCCTAGGGAAGTAAAAGGAGGAGGGCTAGCCCCTCGTGCTTTTCCGTCTCATGGGAGTAAGGAAAGGGGGGGGGGGGCGCCACCCTCCCTGCCTTTCCCCGCACTCGAAGTAAGGAAAGGGGGGCGCAGCTTGGGAGGGACCCCAAGTAGGATTTCTCCTACTTGGGAGCATCCTTTGGCAGCTCCTCCCTCCCTCCCACATATATATATGTGGGAGGGGGTGCCTAGCACACAACAAACAATTTCCTAGCCGTGTTTGGCGCCCCCCTCCACCATTTACACCCCCGGTCATATTTTCGTAGTACTTAGGCGAAGCCCTACGGAGATCACTTCACCATCACCGTCACCACACCGTCGTGCTGCCAGAACTCATCTACTACCTCGCCATCTTGCTGGCTCAAGAAGGCGGAGGATGTCACCGAGCTGAACGTGTGTAGAACGCGGAGGTGCCGTACGTTCGGTACTTGATCGATTGGAGCGCGAAGAAGTTCGACTACATCAACCGCGTTGTGAAACGCTTCCGCTTACGGTCTACGAGGGTACATAGACATACTCTCCCCCTCGTTGCTATGCATCTCCATGGATATATCATTGCATGTGCGTAGATTTTTTTTGTTTTCCATGCAACGATTCCCAACATCCGCGGCCTTGGTCTTTGCTCCCTGGTTATATGTCGACCCGAAACTCCTCCTACCGGTCATGGCAAAGAAATGTGCTTTGGGTGATGAGGAGAGGAATTCTGAAGTAATTTTTGAATGAGTCATTTTTATAGCCAAGTGCTAAGTGGGAACACGTTTAGGTTTGATTGATGTGAACAGATTTCCAGTTACTTATTGCGTGGTAATTTGGAATATGACGAGAAACAAACTCAAAATGTGCGCGAGAAACAAGCTCAAAATTTATTGATGGTTTAGGCTCGAAGCCCAAACGGTTCATGGATGGCGTACGTGGGCCCGTGTTCTTGGACATGTACTTATATGCCCACTATCACACACGGTCCAGATATAACCATCGTGTCTGATGGATGGGCCGTCGCGCCTCCCACGCGGTGCTAGAAGGTTGACCAGAATTGCAATATGCAGGTGTGGTTGCTCGCCATTCAGGCGGCCGCGGCGCGCTCTACTCGTCTTTTAGGCGTCCGCGGCGCGCTCTGCTCGCGTCAGTCCGCACGTTTTGCTCGCCATTGAGGCAGCCGCAGAGCGCTCTGCTCTGGCGTCCCTGCGCGTGCTCTGCTCGCCGTTTAGACGAATTACAATGGCAACGGTTAATGATTGTCTTACATATTCTGGATAATTTAAAATGCCACATGCGGCAACGCCCAAAACACTCATGAACTACATATGCATACAATTATAATAAAATATAGGCTCAAAGGCTAAGTTGGCGGCCTTCCGACGACGGTCTTCTTGGACTCCATGATCAGCATAGCACCCTTGCGGCCGTTCAATCCGAGTGTCCTAACCCGCAGCCAAGGTACCCGTCTCCGCCTATGAAGCTGCTGGCGCTTGAAGGCTCTTGGGGCTGCTAGGCCTTATTCCTGTAGAGCTTGACAACGTGCAATCACGCGCATGACATGCCCGTGGAACCGCTCAACTTCCATGTCGCTGCCCTGGTACAAAATTTCGTCCATCACCTGCATCCCCAAGATACCACGTTGGAGATGTTCTACTTCATCGTGACGTGAACTCCACCAAGGGTGCGCTCGAGCCTGGCCACCACATTGTCGGGGTCGAGGTTGACACGGCCACCGCCAGCAATGATGAAGCTGCAGGCTGGCTGTCTCATAACTGAATTGGAGAGGTCATGTGTCCATTCCTGGCGGGGCATCAGGCTACCGATGAGCACCAGTGACGGCGGCTCTTCGGGTGGGTCATCGATCATGCCGCCTAGCAGCTCTGGATCTTTTGCACGGTGGATGGCAAACTGCTCATCACACCTCCTCTACAATATGTCCATTGTGCACCCAACGACTGTCACCGTGATATCGCTGCCGATGGGCCATGGTGCCTGCTCTGTCCGATGAAGCTCTTGTTCCCTGACCTGCTCCGGCTCGGTCTCCTCGCCGAAGATGTAATGCAGGTAGGGGTCGACGTTGAAGCTTTGGTCGTTGTCTGGCATGCTTGGAATAACTAATGGTAGATGGGTGTGGACTAGATCATCACATAGTGTCGCGACGGTGCGTTGCCGCCTGGGTCATATGCAACATGCCATTAGCTAAAACAGATGAGGGAAGAGGCGGGAAACAATGGAGTGGATTGCGGGACACGTGTATGATGTCATTACTTTCTGCACTGTGCGTCTGTGTTGGTATAGGTACTACCTCCGTCGTGGTTTATTGGACCCATTCATATTTAGTAGTACCAAAATTTGACCTTAAATTTAACTATGAATATATTAATGCATGCCATCGAAAATAATATTGTTGGACGGCTATTCCCTACTATGTTCAACTGTTATATGCAATAATTATGCATGTGCTTGCTCGTTGTTTAGGTGGCCACGTCGCGCTCAAGTCGCATCTCTCCATGCACTCTGCTCGTCGTTTAGGTGCCAATGCACGCTCAAGTTGCGTCCCTCCGTGCGCCCTCTGCTAGGGGTTGGGGCCGGCGCATGATCACGATGGGGAAGCTTTAGTTATTTGATCTTAGATTATGTTAATTAATTATACCTCCAGACCCGGAATCATCCAGCTCTGGAGGTATAATTAATTAACCTAAACTATGATCTCTGGTGCCCGTTCCCGTCGCGCAACTCCATCCTGTCGTCGGTCGTTGGGAGTATACCGGTATGTGTGGGTAACTAGCTAGCAAGTGGATCAGTAGCGAGTCGCCGCTGCCGGCCATTCCTGTTGTTATTTATAGCTAGGAGCTGGCTAGGCGATTGGGGATTTTACAATTCACTCATGTGGAGCGTGGGAAGCCTTCGCTGGAGCGCGGAAGCTTCCCCTAGAGCGCGGGAAGACCGTGGACCACACAACCCGACAACCGTATGTGGTGTCACGTGTTATCACACACGTGTTAACATAAGGAAACGTATGTGTAACTTACTAATCATTGCACACGAGTACTCGCATACGCATCGTGTGAGATACTCCTAGCCCCCGCAAGCAACTAGTTTACATTTTTCAAAGTTTTTTGTACACACAGAATCACACACGAATTAACGGTAGTAACCGTCTGCGTTAATATATTCTCATCGCAAACAGTTCATCCGAGTGGGCTGTTTGCCACATATAACACACATCTTGTTTGCACGAATCGTTTGTGTGGCTCATCGCAAACAGTTGATCTATGTGAACTGTATGCCGCATATCACACACATCATGTTAAGTTGAACCGTTTCTGTTGTGTTCACTAATAAAAAACAGTTCGTCCGAGCGAACCGTATGTCGTATATCACACACCCCTTCATCTGGCTAACCGTTTCTGTTGCATTCCCTAATAGCAAAAAGATCATCAGAGCGAACTGTATGTCGTATATCCCACACACCTTTATATAGTCGCCCATTTCTATTGTTCTGCCTCATCGCAAACAGTTCTTTTGGATTAACCATATGTCATGCATCGCACACACAACTGTAATACCGCGTTTGATGTATCCGCCATCGCAATCTTTTGCATATTCTTTTATGGTCATTTTACATCACCGTTTGTGATTAATGCATCAACACAGTTTCGTCAAAGGGTCTCTGATTGTAGTGTCGCATTAGCAGCATCCTGCAGTAGTGGTCTCATGTTAAAATTTCAAATTACTAAGGAGTTGTTTGGTCTATTTATACAGTATTCGAGTATATTTGCATTTAATGTGCATATTTCAAATTTGAACTACAGGAGCATGCCCCAGTGCACCAAACCGGGTTGAAAACTTATATATGTGTCCTTGCGTGAATATTTAGGTCCCATTCAAGAAATGGGAATGAATATCAAAAATCTGGGCATCATGGCTCAGCCTTAAACATTTAGAAACTTGGTTTTACAATTCATGTACATCCAAAACTCGCTTGAAAATCATGAAACTTGGGATGGTGTTATGACATGGCACCAACATGTTGTGGTAAAAAATTGTCCAATTTGGGACAAGTTTTGGTATAAACTTCTCACAAACCAGAGCTTGTCCCAAAAAGCCTCATGATTCCGAGAGGGAACGTGTCACCTCTGTGTGCGAAATGACATACGCTGCCTCTTCCCACCTTGATTTGTTTTACAGGGGCAACATGCAACCATACGAGTGTCGTGTTAAAATTTGGAATTATTCACGGTTCATTTGGCCATTTATACATTATTTGAGTTTCTAGGCATTTAATGTGCATAATTCAAATTTGAGCTACAGGTGCATGCCCCAGTGCAGCAAACCGGGTTGAAAAATCACATACGTCCCCTTGGGTGAATGTTTAGGTCCCATGCATGAAATTGGAATGAATTTTGCAAATCTGGGAGTCATGGCCCAGCCTTAAACATTGAGAAACTTGGTTTTAAAATTCCTATAAATCCAAAACTTGCCTGAAAATCATGAAACTTGGAATGATGTTAGGACATGGCACGAACATGTTGTGGTAAAATATTTGTCTGATTTAGGACAAGTTTTGGTATAAACTACTCACAAACCGGAGTTCTCTCAAAAAGCCGCATGGTTCCGAGAGGGAACGTGCCACCTCTGTGTGTGAAACTACATACACTGCCTCTTCACGCCTTGATTTATATTTCAGAGGCAACATACAACCATAGGAGTTCCATGTTAAATTTTGGAATTATTCAGGGGTTGTTCGGCCTTTTTTTACATTATTTGATTTTCTAGGCATTTGATGTGCGTAATTAAAATTTGAACTACATGGACATGCCCGAGTGCACCAAACCGGGTTGAAAAATCATGTGCGTGCCCTTGGGTGTATGTTTAGGTCCCATGTAAGAAATGGGAACGTATTTCTAACATCTGAGCATTGTGGCTCGGCCTCAAGCATTAGGAAACGCGTCACCTTTGTGTGCGAATCGACATACGCTGCCTCTTCCTGCGTTGATTTATTTTACAGAGTCGACATGCAACTATAGGAGTGTAATGTTAAAATTGGGAATTATTAAGGGGTTGGTTGGCCTTTTATACATTATTTAAATTCCTAGGCATTTAATGTGAATAATTCAAATTTGAACTACGAGCGCATGCCCCAGTGCACCAAACCAGGTTGAAAAATCATATACGTGTCCTTGGGTGAATGTTTAGGTCCCATGCAAGAAATGGGAAAGAATATCAAATATCCAGGCTTCATGGCTTGGCCTTAAACATTGAGAAACTTGGTTTTAAAGTTCCTATAAATCCAAAACTCTCATGAAAATCATGAAACTTGGCATGGTGTATGACATGGCCCCAACATGCTATGGTAAAAAATTGTCCCATTTGGGACAAGTTCTGCTATAAACTTCTCACAAACCGGAGCTTCTCTCAAAAAGCCTCAGGGTTCCGAGAGAGAACGTCTCACCTGTGTGTGGGCAACGACATACGCTGCCTCTTCCCACATTGATTTATTTTACAGAGGCAACATGCAACTATAGCAGTGCCGTTTTAAAATTTGGAATTATTCATCGTTCATTTGGCCTTTTTATACACTATTTGAGTTTCTATGCATTTAATGTGCATAATTCAAATTTGAACTACACGCACATGCCCTAGTGCATCAAACATGGTTCAAAATCATATACTTGTCCTGTGGTGTGACGCCCCCGATTTGACCGTACACTAATCATGCACGCAAATGTGTACGATCAAGATCAGGGACTCACGGGAAGATATCACAACACAACTCTAAAACATAAATAAGTCATACAAGCATTATAATACAAGCCAGGGGCCTCGAGGGCTCGAATACAAGTGCTCGATCATAGACGAGTTAGCGGAAGCAACAATATCTGAGTACAGACATAAGTTAAACAAGTTTGCCTTAAGAAGGCTAGCACAAACAGGGATACAGATCGAACGAGGCGTAGGCCTCCTGCCTGGGACCTCCTAACTACTCCTGGTCGTCGTCAGCGGCCTGCACGTAGTAGTAGGCACCTCCAGTGTCGTAGGTGTCATCGTCATCGGTGGCGTCTGGCTCCTGGACTCCAATATCTGGTTGCGACAATCAGATAGATAGGAAGGGGGGAAAGAGGGAGAGAAGCAACCGTGAGTACTCATCCAAAGTACTCGCAAGCAAGGAGCTACACTACATATGCATGGGTATATGTGTAAAGGGGCATATCAGTGGACTGAACTGCAGAATGCCAGAATTAAAAGGGGGATAGCTAGTCCTGTCGAAGACTACGCTTCTGGACATCTCCATCTTGCAGCATGTAGAAGAGAGTAGATTGAAGTCCTCCAAGTAGCATCGCATAGCATAATCCTACCCGGCGATCCCCTCCTCGTCGCCCTGTTAGAGAGCGACCACCGGGTTGTATCTGGCACTTGGAAGGGTGTATTTTATTCAGTATCCAGTTCTAGTTGTCATAAGGTCAAGGCACAACTCCGAGTCGTCCTTTTACCGAGGGACACGGCTATTCGAATAGATAAACTTCCCTGCAGGGGTGCACCACATAACCCAACACGCTCGATCCCATTTGGCCGGACACACTTTTCTGGGTCATGCCCGGCCTCGTAAGATCAACACGTCGCAGCCCCACCTAGGCTCAACAGAGAGGTCAGCACGCCGGTCTAAACCTATGCGCGCAGGGGTCTGGGCCCATCGCCCTATGCACACCTGCACGTTGCGTACGCGGCCGGAAGCAGACCTAGCCCCCTTAATACAAGCGCGAGCTTACGGTCCAATGCGGCGCGCGCCACTCAGTCACTGACGTCAAAAGAGCTTCGGCTGATACCACGACGTCGGGATACCCATAACTACTCCCACGTAGATGGTTAGTGCGTATAGACCAAATGGCCGGACTCAGATCAAATACCCATAACTCGTTAAGCGTGTTGTTTATCTGCGAACGCCGACCAGGGCCAGGCCCACCTCTCACCTAGGCGGTCTCAACCTGCCCTGTCGCTCCGCCATAAAGTAACAGTCGGGGGCTGTCAGGAACCCAGGCCCACCTCTACCGGGGTGGAGCCACCTGTCCTTTCAGCCCCCTCATCAGAATCACTTGCGGGTACTCAACGAGCCGACCCGACTTTAGTCACCACATGTGTCATGTATATAATGTATATAGTATATACACGTGATCACCTCCCTAAGTGATCACGGCCCAGTAGTATAGCATGGCAGACGGACAAGAGTGTAGGGCCACTGATGAAACACTAGCATCCTATACTAAGCAGTAGGATAGCAGGTAAGGGTAACAATTGTAGAAACAATGACAGGCTATGCATCAGGATAGGATTATCGGAAAGCAGTAACATGCTACACTACTCTAATGCAAGCAGTATAGAGAAGAGTAGGCGATATCTGGTGATCAAGGGGGGGGGGCTTGCCTGGTTGCTCCGGCAAGTAGGAGGGGTCGTCGACTCCGTAGTCGAACTAGGCAGCAGCAGTGTCGGTCTCGTAGTCTACCGGAGAGAAGAGGGGGAAGAAACAGTAAATACAATGCAAACATAAGCATGACGATGCGTGACATGACAATGAGCGGTGCTAGGGGTGTCCTAACGCGACAGCAGGTGGTATCGGTGAAGGGGGGGAACATCCGGGAGGTATTCCCGATGTTACGCGTTTTCGGACAAACGGACCGGAGGGGGAAAGTTGCTAGTTCGATAGGTTAGGGAGGTGTGGTGGACGAACGGACTGCGTATCCGGATTCGTCTCGTCGTTCTGAGCAACTTTCATATAGAAAACATTTTCATCCGAGTTACGGTTTAAAAGATATGAATTTTCAAAGTTTATTTGAATTTCTGGAATTATTTATATTAAGAAAAATGAATTATGACGTCAGCATGAGGCAATGCTGACATCAGTAAGTCAACAGGTCGACTGACCAGTCAAACCAGACAGGTGGGTCCAGTGGGACCCACATGTCAGTCTCTGTTATTCTAATATCTATTTAAACTAATCTAACAGTATAATTAGAGGGGTGGGCCCCACATGTCAGTGAGTGATTAGTTAAAATAATTATTTTTATTTATAAAACATTTTCTTTTTCTTTTATTTTTGCGGCGGGGCCCGCATGTCAGTGACTGGGCCTGCCCAGTCAGCAGTTGACTGGGTCAACCTAGTCAACTGGGGCCCGTGGGGCCACTGGCAGGGGCACTGGGGTGGCCCCAGGCCTGCCACGTCGGCGGCCGGCGCCGGAGCAACGCCGGCGACCAAAACGCACGGCGGCGCGCGCGGGAGGGGCGCGGGTTTCACCCACAGTGGGTTTGCGGGGGCGGGGCTGGGCGCGTTCGACGCGGCTCAACGTCGCGCGTCCAACGACGGTGGTCGGAGGGGCTGAAACGGCCGGGGACGACCGCTACGAGCTCGCCGGCGGCGAGGTGCTACGGGTGCCCGACGGAAGCTGCGTTAGAGCGCGCGAACGGCCGAACTAACTACCTAGGCGGGTGCGGCACGGTGCGGTCGGGCTAGCGGGCCTACGCCCGTGACCATTTGGTCACCGGAGACACGCCGGCGGCGAGCTCCGCGGCGTGGCGTTCGGGCGCGCGTGGGGGAGCAGCTACGGAGCGCGAGCGAGCTAACGGAGAGGGGGAGGAGAAGGAGAGGCTCACTGCGAGGCTGTAGGGAGTGGCAGTGAGCTTGGGGAGGGCGCGGGGTAGCCTGAATCGGCGACGAACGACGGCGGCCGAAGGTTGAAGACGAGCTCGGGGAGGCCGGTGCAGAGGCGCTCGACTCGTTCCCGAGGGCGTAGTCGACGTAGTCGACGGCGGGAAGTCGTTCGGGCACGTCGTCGGGGCGATCGGGGCACGGTGGCCGCGAGTTCGACGGTGAACGGCGGCGAGCACGCGCGGGCAGAGGGGATCGAAGGGGAGAGAGAGGTGGATCTGGCGGGGGGAGAGGCGCAGAGGCCGAGGGAGTGAGCGGGGTGAGTGGGAGAGAGGCCCGAGGGGGGCGGGGGCCGCTGGCGCCCTTATCCTCTCCGGCGTCGGTGCCGGCGAGGTGGTCGGGCGGGAGCGCGCGCCCCTGTTCCGACCCGGTCGGGGGAACAGGGAAGGGGACGCGGGGGGGAAGAGTGGGCTGGGGCGACTGGGCCGGGGGGTTCGGGGGTGGCGGCCCAGTTTGGGCCGGGGTGCAGTGGGGGAACGGGCCTTCTCCTTTTTTTCTTTTTCTGTTCTGTTTTGTTTTCTGTTTTCCTTTTATTTGTTTATTTCCTTTTCTGTTTTATTTCATTTAAAGTATTTAGGCATTTTATAAAAAGGAGTTTTCTCCACCATAATTGCCAGTGTATTATTTAGCACCCACAAAACATTTTTGTTTGAGTTTTTGAAAACTTTTATTTTTCACTTTAATTATATTTGAAGTTTGAACTAGGAGTTAGAAAAGGAAGGTGATTCAAATGTGATCAAGCCCTGTTTAGCAACATGATTAGCTTAATCACAGGGAGTTACTGTAGCATGATTCCCAGGGTGTTACAAATCTCCTCCACTACAAGAAATCTCGTCCCGAGATTTAGGAGGTAGAAGGAAACAGTGCGGGGTATTCTTCGGGCAGACGATCCTCTCGTTCCCAAGTGGCCTCATCTTCAGAATGGTGCGACCACTGGACTTTGAGAAACTTGATCGCCTTCTGACGTGTGCGGCATTCAGCTTGGTCGAGAATGCGGACCGGATGCTCCTTATAGGAGAGGTCTTGCTGCAATTCAAGCACTTCATGATCCACAGCTCGAATTGGATCCTTGAAGCAACGACGGAGCTGTGACACATGGAACACATCGTGAACCTGAGAAAGGTTCGGCGGTAGTTCCAGTTGGTATGCCACTTTTCCACGCCTTTCGAGGATAGTGATGTTGGGAATCGTAGCATAATTTAAAATTTTCCTACGCTCACCAAGATGCATCTATGGAGTCTACTAGCAACGAGGGGAAAGGAGTGGATCTACATACCCTTGTAGATCGCGAGCGGAAGCGTTCCAATGAACGTGGATGACGGAGTCGTACTCGCCGTGATCCAAATCACCGATGACCGAGTGCCGAACGGACGGCACCTCCGCGTTCAACACACGTACGGTGCAGCGACGTCTCCTCCTTCTTGATCCAGCAAGGGGGAAGGAGAGGTTGATGGAGATCCAACAGCACGACGGCGTGGTGGTGGATGTAGCGGCTCTCCGGCAGGGCTTCGCCGAGCTTCTGCGAGAGAGAGAGAGAGGTGTTGCAGGGGAGGAGGGAGGCGCCAAAGGCTGTAGTGTGCTGCCCTCCCTCCCCCCTTATATAGGCCCTGGGGGGTCCGCCAGCCCTAGGAGATGGGATCTCCAAGGGGGGGCGGCGGCCAAGGGGGGAAGGGGTTGCCTTGCCCCCCAAGGCAAGGGGGAACTCCCCCACCTAGGGTTCCCACCCTAGGCGCATGGGGGGGAGGCCCAAGGGGGCGCCCAGCCCACTAGGGGCTGGTTCCCTTCCACTTTCAGCCCACGGGGCCCTCCGGGACAGGTGGCCCCACCCGGTGGACCCCCGGGACCCTTCCGGTGGTCCCGGTACAATACCGATAACCCCCGAAACTTTCCCGGTGGCCGAAACTGGACTTCCTATATATAAATCTTTACCTCCGGACCATTCCGGAACCTCTCGTGACGTCCGGGATCTCATCCGGGACTCCGAACAACTTTCGGGTTTCCGCATACATATATCTCTACAACCCTAGCGTCACCGGACCTTAAGTGTGTAGACCCTACGGGTTCGGGAGACATGCAGACATGACCGAGACGCCTCTCCGGTCAATAACCAACAGCGGGATCTGGATACCCATGTTGGCTCCCACATGTTCCACGATGATATCATCGGATGAACCACGGTGTCGAGGATTCAATCAATCCGTATGCAATTCCCTTTGTCAATCGGTATGTTACTTGCCCGAGATTCGATCGTCGGTATCCCAATACCTTGTTCAATCTCGTTACCGGCAAGTCTCTTTACTCGTACCGCAATGCATGATCCCGTGACTAACGCCTTAGTCACATTGAGCTCATTATGATGATGCATTACCGAGTGGGCCCAGAGATACCTCTCCGTCACACGGAGTGACAAATCCCAGTCTCGATCCGTGCCAACCCAACAGACACTTTCGGAGATACCCGTAATGCACCTTTATAGTCACCCAGTTACGTTGTGACGTTTGGCACACCCAAAGCACTCCTACGGTATCCGGGAGTTGCACGATCTCATGGTCTAAGGAAAAGATACTTGACATTGGAAAAGCTCTAGCAAACGAAACTACACGATCTTTTATGCTATGCTTAGGATTGGGTCTTGTCCATCACATCATTCTCCTAATGATGTGATCCCGTTATCAATGACATCCAATGTCCATAGTCAGGAAACCATGACTATCTGTTGATCAACGAGCTAGTCAACTAGAGGCTTACTAGGGACAGGTTGTGGTCTATGTATTCACACATGTATCACGATTTCCGGACAATACAATTATAGCATGAATAATAGACAATTACCATGAACAAAGAAATATAATAATAACCATTTATTATTGCCTCTAGGGCATATTTCCAACAGTCTCCCACTTGCACTAGAGTCAATAATCTAGTTACATTGTGATGAATCGAACACCCATTGCGTCCTGGTGTTGATCATGTTTTGCCCTAGGGAGAGGTTTAGTCAACGGATCTGCTACATTCAGGTCCGTGTGCACTTTACAAATATCTATGTCTCCATTTTGAACACTTTCACGAATGGAGTTGAAGCGACGCTTGATATGTCTGGTCTTCCTGTGAAACCTGGGCTCCTTCGCAAGGGCAATAGCTCCAGTGTTGTCACAAAAGAGAGTCATTGGGCCCGACGCATTGGGAATCACCCCTAGGTCGGTAATGAACTCCTTCATCCAGACTGCTTCCTGTGCTGCCTCCGAGGCTGCCATGTACTCCGCTTCACATGTAGATCCCGCCACGACGCTTTGCTTGCAACTGCACCAGCTTACTGCTCCTCTATTCAAAATATACACGTATCCGGTCTGTGACTTCGAGTCATCCAGATCTGTGTCGAAGCTAGCGTCGACGTAACCCTTTACGACGAGCTCTTCGTCACCTCCATAAACGAGAAACATATCCTTAGTCCTCTTCAGGTACTTCAGGATATTCTTGACCGCTGTCCAGTGTTCCTTGCCGGGATTACTTTGGTACCTTCCTACCAAACTTACGGCAAGGTTTACATCAGGTCTGGTACACAGCATGGCATACATAATAGACCCTATGGCCGAGGCATAGGGGATGACACTCATCTCTTCTATATCTTCTGCCGTGGTCGGGCATTGAGCCGTGCTCAATTGCACACCTTGCAATACAGGCAAGAACCCCTTCTTGGACTGATCCATACTGAACTTCTTCAATATCTTGTCAAGGTATGTACTCTGTGAAAGACCAATGAGGCGTCTTGATCTATCTCTATAGATCTTGATGCCTAATATATAAGCAGCTTCTCCAAGGTCCTTCATTGAAAAACACTTATTCAAATAGGCCTTTATACTTTCCAAGAATTCTATATCATTTCCCATCAATAATATGTCATCCACATATAATATGAGAAATGCTACAGAGCTCCCACTCACTTTCTTGTAAACACAGGCTTCTCCATAAGTCTGTGTAAACCCAAACGCTTTGATCATCTCATCAAAGCGAATGTTCCAACTCCGAGATGCTTGCACCAGCCCATAGATTGAGCGTTGGAGCTTGCATACTTTGTTAGCATTCTTAGGATCGACAAAACCTTCCGGCTGCATCATATACAACTCTTCCTTAAGGAAGCCGTTAAGGAATGCCGTTTTGACGTCCATCTGCCATATCTCATAATCATAGTATGCGGCAATTGCTAACATGATTCGGACGGACTTCAGCTTCGCTACGGGTGAGAAAGTCTCATCGTAGTCAACCCCTTGAACTTGTCGATAACCCTTAGCGACAAGTCGAGCTTTGTAGATGGTCACATTACCATCTGCGTCCGTCTTCTTCTTAAAGATCCATTTGTTTTCTATGGCTCGCCGCTCATCGGGCAAGTCAGTCAAAGTCCATACTTTGTTTTCATACATGGATTCTATCTCGGATTTCATGGCTTCTAGCCATTTGTCGGAATCCGGGCCCGCCATCGCTTCTTCATAGTTCGAAGGTTCACCGTTGTCTAACAACATGATTTCCAGGACAGGGTTGCCGTACCACTCTGGTGCGGAACGTGTCCTTGTGGACCTACGAAGTTCAGTAACTTGATCTGAAGCTTCATGATCATCATCATTAACTTCCTCCCCAGTCGGTGTAGGCACCACAGGAACATTTTCCCGCGCTGCGCTACTTTCCGGTTCGGAAGGGGTGACTATCACCTCATCAAGTTCCACTTTCCTCCCACTCAATTCTTTCGAGAGAAACTCCTTCTCTAGAAAGGACCCGTTCTTGGCAACGAAGATCTTGCCTTCGGATCTGAGGTAGAAGGTATACCCAATAGTTTCCTTAGGGTATCCTATGAAGACGCATTTTTCCGATTTGGGTTCGAGCTTTTCAGGTTGAAGTTTCTTGACATAAGCATCGCATCCCCAAACTTTTAGAAACGACAGCTTAGGTTTCTTCCCAAACCATAATTCATACGGTGTCGTCTCAACGGATTTAGACGGTGCCCTATTTAAAGTGAATGCGGCAGTCTCTAAAGCATAACCCCAAAATGAGAGCGGTAAATCGGTAAGAGACATCATAGATCGCACCATATCCAATAGAGTGCGATTACGACGTTCGGACACACCATTTCTCTGAGGTGTTCCAGGCGGCGTGAGTTGTGAAACTATTCCACATTTCCTTAAGTGTGTACCAAATTCGTGACTTAAATATTCTCCACCACGATCTGATCGTAAGAATTTTATTTTCCTGTCACGTTGATTCTCGACTTCACTCTGAAATTCCTTGAACTTTTCAAAGGTTTCAGACTTGTGTTTCATTAGGTAGACATACCCATATCTACTTAAATCATCAGTGAGAGTGAGAACATAACGATATCCTCCGCGAGCCTCAACACTCATTGGACCACACACATCGGTATGTATGATTTCCAATAAGTTGGTTGCTCGCTCCATTGTTCCGGAGAACGGAGTCTTGGTCATCTTACCCATGAGGCATGGTTCGCACGTGTCAAATGATTCGTAATCAAGAGACTCCAAAAGTCCATCTGCATGGAGCTTCTTCATGCGCTTGACACCAATGTGACCAAGGCGGCAGTGCCACAAGTATGTGGGACTATCGTTATCAACTTTACATCTTTTGGTATTCACACTATGAACATGTGTAACATCACGTTCGAGATTCATCAAAAATAAACCATTGACCAGCGGGGCATGACCATAAAACATATCTCTCAAATAAATAGAACAACCATTATTCTCAGATTTAAATGAGTAGCCATCTCGAATTAAACGAGATCCAGATACAATGTTCATGCTCAAAGCTGGCACTAAATAACAATTATTGAGGTTTAAAACTAATCCCGTGGGTAGATGCAGAGGTAGCGTGCCGACGGCGATCACATCGACCTTGGAACCATTCCCGACGCGCATCGTCACCTCGTCCTTTGCCAGTCTCCGTTTATTCCGTAGTTCCTGTTTTGAGTTACAAATATGAGCAACCGCACCGGTATCAAATACCCAGGAGCTACTACGAGTACTGGTAAGGTACACATCAATTACTTGTATATCACATATACCTTGGGTGTTGCCGGCCTTCTTCTTGTCCGCTAAATATTTGGGGCAGTTCCGCTTCCAGTGACCACTTCCCTTGCAATAAAAGCACTCAGTCTCGGGCTTGGGTCCATTCTTTGACTTCTTCCCGGTAACTGGCTTACCGGGCGCGGCAACTCCCTTGCCGTCCTTCTTGAAGTTCTTCTTACCCTTGCCCTTCTTGAACTTAGTGGTTTTATTCACCATCAACACTTGATGTTCTTTTCTGATCTCTACCTCAGCTGATTTCAGCATTGAATATACCTCGGGAATGGTCTTTTCCATCCCCTGCATATTGTAGTTCATCACAAAGCTCTTGTAGCTTGGTGGAAGCGACTGGAGGATTCTGTCAATGACCGCGTCATCCGGGAGATTAACTCCCAGCTGAGACAAGCGGTTGTGCAACCCAGACATTCTGAGTATGTGCTCACTAACAGAACTGTTCTCCTCCATTTTACAGCTGAAGAACTTGTCGGAGACATCATATCTCTCGACCCGGGCATGAGCTTGAAAAACCAGTTTCAGCTCCTCGAACATCTCATATGCTCCATGTTTCTCAAAACGCTTTTGGAGACCCGGTTCTAAGCTGTAAAGCATGCCGCACTGAACGAGGGAGTAATCATCAGCACGCTGCTGCCAAGCGTTCATAACGTCTTGGTTCTCAGGGATTGGTGCTTCACCTAGCGGTGCTTCTAAGACATAATCTTTCTTGGCTGCTATGAGGATGATCCTCAGGTTCCGGACCCAGTCCGTATAGTTGCTGCCATCATCTTTCAGCTTGGTTTTCTCTAGGAACGCGTTGAAATTGAGGACAACGTGGGCCATTTGATCTACAATACATAGTGTAAAGATTTTAGACTAAGTTCATGATAATTAAGTTCATATAATCAAATTATTTAATGAACTCCCACTCAGATAGACATCCCTCTAGTCATCTAAGTGAAACATGATCCGAACTCAACTAGGCCGTGTCCGATCATCACGTGAGACGGACTAGTCAAGATCGGTGAACATCTCCATGTTGATCGTATCTTCTATACGACTCATGCTCGACCTTTCGGTCCTCCGTGTTCCGAGGCCATGTCTGTACATGCTAGGCTCGTCAAGTCAACCTAAGTGTATTGCGTGTGTTCCGAGGCCATGTCTGTACATGCTAGGCTCGTCAACACCCGTTGTATGCGAACGTAAGAATCTATCACACCCGATCATCACGTGGTGCTTCGAAACGACGAACCTTCGCAACGGTGCACAGTTAGGGTGAACACTTTCTTGAAATTATTATAAGGGATCATCCTACTTGCTACCGTCGTTCTAAGCAAATAAGATGCAAAAACATGATAAACATCACATGCAATCAATAGTGACATGATATGGCCAATATCATCATGCTCCTTTGATCTCCATCTTCGGGGCACCATGATCATCTTCGTCACCGGCATGACACCATGATCTCCATCATCATGATCTCCATCATTGTGTCTTCATGAAGTCGTCACGCCAACGATTACTTCTACTTGTATGGCTAACGCGTTTAGCAACAAAGTAAAGTAAATTACATGGCGTTATTCAATGACACGCAGGTCATGCAAAATAATAAAGACAACTCCTATGGCTCCTGCCGGTTGTCATACTCATCGACATGCAAGTCGTGATTCCTATTACAAGAATATGATCAATCTCATACATCACATATATCATTCATCACATCTTCTGGCCATATCATATCACATATATCACTTGCTGCAAAAACAAGTTAGACGTCCTCTAATTGTTGTTGCAAGTTTTACGTGGTTTGTAGGTTTCTAGCAAGAACGTTTCTTACCTACGTATGACCACAACGTGATTTGCCAATTTCTATTTACCCTTCATAAGGACCCTTTTCATCGAATCCGTTCCGACTAAAGTAGGAGAGACAGACACCCGCTAGCCACCTTATGCAACTAGTGCATGTCAGTCGGTGGAACCTGTCTCACGTAAGCGTACGTGTAAGGTCGGTCCGGGCCGCTTCATCCTACAATGCCGCCGAAACAAGAAACGACTAGTAGCGGCAAGAAGAATTGGCAACATCAACGCCCACAACTTCTTTGTGTTCTACTCGTGCATAGTAACTACGCATAGGCCTGGCTCATGATGCCACTGTTGGGAATCGTAGCATAATTTAAAATTTTCCTACGCTCACCAAGATGCATCTATGGAGTCTACTAGCAACGAGGGGAAAGGAGTGGATCTACATACCCTTGTAGATCGCGAGCGGAAGCGTTCCAATGAACGTGGATGACGGAGTCGTACTCGCCGTGATCCAAATCACCGATGACCGAGTGCCGAACGGACGGCACCTCCGCGTTCAACACACGTACGGTGCAGCGACGTCTCCTCCTTCTTGATCCAGCAAGGGGGAAGGAGAGGTTGATGGAGATCCAACAGCACGACGGCGTGGTGGTGGATGTAGCGGGTCTCCGGCAGGGCTTCGCCGAGCTTCTGCGAGAGAGAGAGAGGTGTTGCAGGGGAGGAGGGAGGCGCCCAAGGCTTAGATGTTGCTGCCCTCCCTTCCCCCCACTATATATAGGGCCAAGGGAGAGGGGGGGCGCAGCCTTGCCCCTTCCTTCAAGGAAGGGTGCGGCCAGGGGGGAGTCCTTCCCCCCCAAGGCACCTCGGAGGTGCCTTCCCCCTTTAGGACTCTCCCTTCTTTCTTATCTCTTGCGCATGGGCCTCTTGGGGCTGGTGCCCTTGGCCCATATAGGCCAAGGCGCACCCCTTACATCCCATGTGGCCCCCCGGGGCTGGTGGACCCCCTTGGTGGACCCCCGGACCCCTTTCGGCACTCCCGGTACAATACCGATAAAGCGCGAAACTTTTCCGGCGACCAAAATAAGACTTCCCATATATAAATCTTTACCTCCGGACCATTCCGGAACCTCTCGTGACGTCCGGGATCTCATCCGGGACTCCGAACAACTTTCGGGTTTCCGCATACATATATCTCTACAACCCTAGTGTCACCGGACCTTAAGTGTGTAGACCCTACGGGTTCGGGAGACATGCAGACATGACCGAGACGCCTCTCCGGTCAATAACCAACAGCGGGATCTGGATACCCATGTTGGCTCCCACATGTTCCACGATGATATCATCGGATGAACCACGGTGTCGAGGATTCAATCAATCCGTATGCAATTCCCTTTGTCAATCGGTATGTTACTTGCCCGAGATTCGATCGTCGGTATCCCAATACCTTGTTCAATCTCGTTACCGGCAAGTCTCTTTACTCGTACCGCAATGCATGATCCCGTGACTAACGCCTTAGTCATATTGAGCTCATTATGATGATGCATTACCGAGTGGGCCCAGAGATACCTCTCCGTCACACGGAGTGACAAATCCCAGTCTCGATCCGTGCCAACCCAACAGACACTTTCGGAGATACCCGTAATGCACCTTTATAGTCACCCAGTTACGTTGTGACGTTTGGCACACCCAAAGCACTCCTACGGTATCCGGGAGTTGCACGATCTCATGGTCCAAGGAAAAGATACTTGACATTGGAAAAGCTCTAGCAAACGAAACTACACGATCTTTTATGCTATGCTTAGGATTGGGTCTTGTCCATCACATCATTCTCCTAATGATGTGATCCCGTTATCAATGACATCCAATGTCCATAGTCAGGAAACCATGACTATCTGTTGATCAACGAGCTAGTCAACTAGAGGCTTACTAGGGACAGGTTGTGGTCTATGTATTCACACATGTATCACGATTTCCGGACAATACAATTATAGCATGAATAATAGACAATTACCATGAACAAAGAAATATAATAATAACCATTTATTATTGCCTCTAGGGCATATTTCCAACAAGTGAATGGGCCAATATAGCGAGGAGCTAGTTTGCCCTTGATCCCGAAGCGGTGAGCACCCTTCATAGGTGTGACTCGAAGATAAGCCTTTTCGCCAGGTTGATAGACCATGTCTTTATGATGACGGTCATACTGACTCTTCTGACGTGACTGAGCAGTCTTGAGATTCTCGCGAATAATGCGGACTTGTTCTTCGGCATCTTGGATAATATCCGGACCGAAGAGTGGACGTTCCCCAGTTTCTGACCAGTTCAGAGGGGTTCGGCACTTTCGTCCATATAACACTTTGAAGGGGGCCATCTTCAGACTAGCTTGATAGCTATTATTATAAGAGAACTCAGCATACGGGAGAGATTCCTCCCATTTCTTGCCGAAGGAAATAACGCAAGCTCGAAGCATGTATTCGAGAACTTGGTTGACGCGTTCAACTTGTCCTTGCGATTGAGGATGAAACGCAGTACTGAATGACAGATGAGTTCCCATAGCTTCTTGGAAACTTGCCCAGAATCTTGAAGTGAATAAGCTACCACGGTCTGAACTGATAACCAATGGAATACCATGGAGTGAAACAATCCTGGACATATAGAGCGTTGCCAACTGGCTAGCAGTGATCGTTTCTTTGACTGCCAGGAAATGTGCAACTTTGGAAAGCCGGTCAATGACGACAAGAATAGCATCATTACCTTTCTGTGATTTGGGAAATCCAGTGACGAAGTCCATCTCAACATGGTCCCATTTCCATTCAGGAATAGAGATAGGTTGCAGAGTTCCAGCAGGCCTTTGATGTTCTGCTTTGACACGACGGCAAACGTCACACTCAGCAACATAACGAGCAATGTCTTGCTTCATATTAGACCACCAGAATCTCTGTCGGATGTCTTGATACATCTTTGTACTACCAGGATGGATACACAGAGGCGTATCATGAGCTTCTTTCATAACTTCCTGTGTCATATCCAGGTTTTTCTCTGCACATGGCACCACTAGGCGGCCCTTGAAGTATAGGGTGCCATCTTCAGCAATGGTGAAGAATGAGGACTTTCCTTCTGCGAGGTAGCGCTTAATCTTGTGGGCTTCAGAGTCATACCTCTGTAGCCTTTTGATGCTGTCCTCGAGATCTGGTTTAGCAACTAGGGTATTGAGGGAACCCTGGGTAACCACGTGGAGGTTCACCTTGCCAAATTCCTTAGGAGGGGGAGCGAGTGCACCCGGAGGAACAATATGGAGGTTCAGCTTCCTGAATTCCTCAACAAGCGAGGGCTGAACTTTGTGAACCTGAAGGTGGTTGCAGTAAGACTTGCGGCTCAAGGCATCAGCCATTACATTAGCCTTGCCTGGCATATAGGAAATACCCAAGTCAAAGTCTGCAACAAGCTCCATCCATCTCTGCTGACGGAGGTTCAGGTCTGGCTGAGTAAACAGATACTTCAGACTTTGGTGGCCAGTGAAGATCTCGCAACAATTACCGAGAAGGTAATGTCGCCACTGCTTCAGCGCATGAATGACAGCAGCAAGTTCGAGGTCGTGAACTGGGTAGTTCTCTTCGTGAGGGCGCAATTGTCGAGAGGCATAAGCAATCACTTTGCGGTCTTGCATTAGGACACAGCCTAATCCTTGACGGGAAGCGTCGCAGTAAATGACGAAGTCCTTCTTAGTATCAGGTGGAGCTAGAACTGGAGCAGAAGTCAACTTGTCTTTGAGTGCCTGGAAACTTTCCTGACATTTGTCTGTCCATTGGAACTTGACGCCCTTATGCAACAGGTTAGTCAGAGGCCTGGCGATCTTGGAGAAGTTCTCGACAAATCGACGGCAATAGCTGGCGAGACCGAGAAAACTTCTGACTTGCTTAACGTTCTTGGGAGGAGTCCAATCAAGAATAGCCTGAACTCGCTCGGGGTTGACGGCAATACCATCCTTAGAGATGACATGCCCAAGATAGGTTACCTCCGGTAGCCAGAATTCACATTTGGAGAACTTGGCATATAGTTGATGTTCTCGTAGCTTTTCCAGCACAAGTCGAAGATGTTCAGCATGTTCTTCTTCGTTCTTGGAGAATATCAGGATATCATCCAGATAAACCACGACGAACTTGTCGAGGTAATCCATGAATATGTAGTTCATCAGACGAGAGAAGGTGGCTGGAGCATTGGTTAAACCGAAAGACATGACGGTGTACTCGTATGAACCATAGCGAGTCACGAAGGCGGTCTTTGGGATATCCTCTTCGCGAACACGGATCTGGTGGTAGCCCAACCTCAAGTCGAGCTTAGAGAACACTGACGAACCCGCCAGTTGATCATACAGATCATTGATCCGAGGAAGAGGGTATTTATTCTGAATGGTAGCTTGGTTTATAGGACGGTAGTCTTGAACCAATCGGTTAGTCCCATCCTTCTTCTTGACAAAGAGAGAAGGTGCTCCCCAAGGAGAGCAACTTGGGCGAATGAATCCTTTGCGAAGAGACTTGTCGATTTCCTCCTTAAGCTCAAGGAGTTCATGCGGCGGCATTTTGTAGGGTCGCTTGGCTATGGGAGTGGTGCCTGGTTTCAAGTCGATGATGAATTCGACAGCTCTAGCAGGGGGAATCCCCGGAAGTTCTTCAGGGAAGACGTCGAGGAATTCACGCACGACGGGAATGTTTTCAATGCCCTCGAGTGGTGCAGCGTTCAAGGCATTCAATGCGTAAAGCCTTGCCTCGGCATTTTGCACCAGATGAGCTTGGTAAGCAACTATTTCATCAGAAGGGTGTAGCAGATGGACGGTCTTAGTGGCGCAAACTATAGAAACAGTATGCGCTTTCAACCAATCCATACCCAAAATGAGGTCGATGTTAGACGACTTCAGGATAATGGGAGAGGCATAGAATTCCAGCCCTTCGATTTCCACGGGGACATCGATGCCAACCAAGGAGGTTTGACACTGTCCCACGGGGGTTTTGACCAATACAGAGGTGTTCATCTCCTCACATTTAACGTCGTGCTTGTATGCAAAATCTTCTGACATGAATGAATGCGATGCACCTGTATCAAATAAAACGGATGCTGGTACTGAATTTACGAGGAGTGTACCCATCACAGTAGCAGGCTGGTCTTGAGCTTCGTTGAGATCAACGTGGTTGGCATGAGCACGACCATAAGGCTTAGCATTGTTGCTGCGGGGCTGGTTGTTACCACGGCCCGTTGCTGGAAGGGCAAGTTGATTCTGATTCTGATGGCAGTCCCTGGCACGGTGACCGGGTTGTCCACACTTGTAGCACAGACCATTATTGGGAGTGGGAACCGGAGCTTGGGATGGTGGAGCTGGAAGTCTTGTCTGCCTAGATGGTGGTGGAGGCAGACGAGGTGCAGCATAGGTCTGCCTTGGGGCAGATGCATTTGGACGGTACGTGCTGTTCGGGATCCATATCTTACGCTTCTGTGCGGGCGAACCCGAAGATGAGCCCGTGTCACGGTTGCGCCTGTGAGAGCTCTGGTATTCCTGCAGACCAGTTTCGACATTGATGGCCTTGTTCACCAAGGTGGCGAAATCAGCAAAGTCATGCACTAGAAGTGCGAGCTTGATGTCAGCTTGAAGGCCATCACGGAACTTCTCCTGTCTGCGTGCATCAGTTGCAATGTCTTCTTCAGCATAGCGGGACAAGTCCAGAAACTCCCGCTGATAAGCTTCGACAGATTTGTTGCCTTGGGTGAGGTTGCGGAACTCACGCTTCTTCCGGTCCATGACTCCTTGAGGAATGAAGCGGGCACGGAAAGCAGCTTGGAAGTCTGGCCAGGTGATGATTGTTCCAGCTGGCAGAGTACGCCTGTGGCTGTCCCACCATTGAGCTGCGGGTCCCTTCAAGAAGAAGGAAGCAAAATTGACATAGCTGGCAGGGGCTACATCAGCAGACTCCATCTCATAGGTGATGTCACGGAGCCAGTCATCAGCATCCAGAGGCTGAGTTGAGCTGCGGTAGATGGTTGGGTTGAGGCGTATGAAATCTTGAAGAGTCACTTGAGCTGGCTGTTGGTTCAAATTGGGGCGAGGAAACTGAGCCATCATATTTTCCATGAATTGGCGGTTCAGTTCAAACTGTTGGATCATACCAGCCATGTACTCAGGTGGTGGTGGGGCATCGCCACCACGACCACGACCACCTGGTCTAACCATCCTGCTAATATATAACAGGGGTAGTTCAGCATTTAGAAAATTTGCAATGACAAGAATCATTCATGATGAAACATGCATAATGAAAGGAGCACGATAGCTACTACTCAGTAGTCGGCATAGCTTACAAAAGGGGTCATGCATAGAGTTCAGTACACAGAGTTCAGTACATAGACTAAAACATCATAGGCGGCACACAGGCTCGCGGCGAATGCCTTTAACACTACAAACAAGCCTACATCAGTCCCAAGAGGTACTGTGGAGGTAATCGTAGCCCGACAGCTGGTAGTGAGGCAACGGATAGCCCTCCACGTCAGCAGACTGGGGGCCGCGGATACTCAGGTGTAGAGCCCGACGCTCAGGTGGCAGAAGAGGACCAAGTGCGGGAGAGTAGCCTCCCACCTCTGGCCAACCGACACCGTGGGGCATCACGGTCCTGGCTGGGTAGATCGCAGTACGCGGTACCTGTCCAGACCGGGCAAAGGGGTGCAGCAGCGTCAGAGCACGGAAAAGGTGCTGACGGGTGGTGTACATCTCGTGGCGAAGAGCTCGGTTAGCTCGATCCAGCCCATCAGCATGCAGAACCAGGTGCTGATGGTAGAAGGGCTCTCGGGTGACAGTGGAGTAGGCAGCAGTATAGTATCCCTCCGCACCAACATCAGAGGCGATAGCAATGTGCCTGAAAGGGGAGGTGTCCAACTCCTGATACTCTCCACGAAGACGTGTCAGAGCAGCATAGGCAGCATCGTGGACAGCCATATCGATGGTCACACCAACACCATGTGCGGTGTGCAGCACAGTAGTGGAGTCGTACTCCCGAGAGTAGAGGTGGACGATGGCACGGTACTGCTCCTGGTTAAAATCCTGGTACTCCTCGTAGACGGTGTACTCAGGGTGCCAGCGATAACCCAGATAGGTCATCATCTCAGCTAGCACCGCAGGTGATCCCGAGGCACCAATGGCCGTCGTGTGGCGAACGACCTGCCTCGTGGGTTCCATCTGAAAGCAAAGACGTTTCAAAGGAGTCAAATGACAGTGTGTGAATTGTTCAAAATACTATTCTAAGAAACAACTATGGCTTATCCAACTTTGGGGTGAACGCGGTCACGGGATCCTAGTGTTAAAGTTAGTAAATTCGTTTAACCCGAGTAGAAGAGAGTTCAGAGTCCCAGAGTAAAGGTCGAGGAGTAAAAGATCCTAGTACCACCCAATGGCGACGTGGGCCCGTAAGACACACAGCCATGTTAGTAAAAGTTTTGTAATGTCTAGACTCGACTTCGGCCAAGGAGTGTGGAAAGGGGGATTCCTACAGGCAGTCGGCTCTGATACCAACTTGTGACGCCCCCGATTTGACCGTACACTAATCATGCACGCAAATGTGTACGATCAAGATCAGGGACTCACGGGAAGATATCACAACACAACTCTAAAACATAAATAAGTCATACAAGCATTATAATACAAGCCAGGGGCCTCGAGGGCTCGAATACAAGTGCTCGATCATAGACGAGTTAGCGGAAGCAACAATATCTGAGTACAGACATAAGGTAAACAAGTTTGCCTTAAGAAGGCTAGCACAAACAGGGATACAGATCGAACGAGGCGTAGGCCTCCTGCCTGGGACCTCCTAACTACTCCTGGTCGTCGTCAGCGGCCTGCACGTAGTAGTAGGCACCTCCAGTGTCGTAGGTGTCGTCGTCGACGGTGGCGTCTGGCTCCTGGACTCCAATATCTGGTTGCGACAATCAGATAGATAGGAAGGGGGGAAAGAGGGAGAGAAGCAACCGTGAGTACTCATCCAAAGTACTCGCAAGCAAGGAGCTACACTACATATGCATGGGTATATGTGTAAAGGGGCATATCAGTGGACTGAACTGCAGAATGCCAGAATTAAAAGGGGGATAGCTAGTCCTGTCGAAGACTACGCTTCTGGACATCTCCATCTTGCAGCATGTAGAAGAGAGTAGATTGAAGTCCTCCAAGTAGCATCGCATAGCATAATCCTACCCGGCGATCCCCTCCTCGTCGCCCTGTTAGAGAGCGACCACCGGGTTGTATCTGGCACTTGGAAGGGTGTATTTTATTCAGTATCCAGTTCTAGTTGTCATAAGGTCAAGGCACAACTCCGGGTCGTCCTTTTACCGAGGGACACGGCTATTCGAATAGATAAACTTCCCTGCAGGGGTGCACCACATAACCCAACACGCTCGATCCCATTTGGCCGGACACACTTTTCTGGGTCATGCCCGGCCTCGTAAGATCAACACGTCGCAGCCCCACCTAGGCTCAACAGAGAGGTCAGCACGCCGGTCTAAACCTATGCGCGCAGGGGTCTGGGCCCATCGCCCTATGCACACCTGCACGTTGCGTACGCGGCCGGAAGCAGACCTAGCCCCCTTAATACAAGCGCGAGCTTACGGTCCAATGCGGCGCGCGCCACTCAGTCGCTGACGTCAAAAGAGCTTCGGCTGATACCACGACGTCGGGATACCCATAACTACTCCCACGTAGATGGTTAGTGCGTATAGACCAAATGGCCAGACTCAGATCAAATACCCAGAACTCGTTAAGCGTGTTGTTTATCTGCGAACGCCGACCAGGGCCAGGCCCACCTCTCACCTAGGCGGTCTCAACCTGCCCTGTCGCTCCGCCATAAAGTAACAGTCGGGGGCTGTCAGGAACCCAGGCCCACCTCTACCGGGGTGGAGCCACCTGTCCTTTCAGCCCCCTCATCAGAATCACTTGCGGGTACTCAACGAGCCGACCCGACTTTAGTCACCACATGTGTCATGTATATAATGTATATAGTATATACCCGTGATCACCTCCCGAAGTGATCACGGCCCAGTAGTATAGCATGGCAGACGGACAAGAGTGTAGGGCCACTGATGAAACACTAGCATCCTATACTAAGCAGTAGGATAGCAGGTAAGGGTAACAATTGTAGAAACAATGACAGGCTATGCATCAGGATAGGATTATCGGAAAGCAGTAACATGCTACACTACTCTAATGCAAGCAGTATAGAGAAGAGTAGGCGATATCTGGTGATCAAGGGGGGGGGCTTGCCTGGTTGCTCTGGCAAGTAGGAGGGGTCGTCGACTCCGTAGTCGAACTGGGCAGCAGCAGTGTCGGTCTCGTAGTCTACCGGAGAGAAGAGGGGGAAGAAACAGTAAATACAATGCAAACATAAGCATGACGATGCGTGACATGACAATGAGCGGTGCTAGGGGTGTCCTAACGCGACAGCAGGTGGTATCGGTGAAGGGGGGGAACATCCGGGAGGTATTCCCGATGTTACGCGTTTTCGGACAGACGGACCGGAGGGGGAAAGTTGCTAGTTCGATAGGTTAGGGAGGTGTGGTGGACGAACGGACTGCGTATCCGGATTCGTCTCGTCGTTCTGAGCAACTTTCATATAGAAAACATTTTCATCCGAGTTACGGTTTAAAAGATATGAATTTTCAAAGTTTATTTGAATTTCTGGAATTATTTATATTAAGAAAAATGAATTATGACGTCAGCATGAGGCAATGCTGACGTCAGCAAGTCAACAGGTCGGCTGACCAGTCAAACCAGACAGGTGGGTCCAGTGGGACCCACATGTCAGTCTCTGTTATTCTAATATCTATTTAAACTAATCTAACAGTATAATTAGAGGGGTGGGCCCCACATGTCAGTGAGTGATTAGTTAAAATAATTATTTTTATTTATAAAACATTTTCTTTTTCTTTTATTTTTGCGGCGGGGCCCGCATGTCAGTGACTGGGCCTGCCCAGTCAGCAGTTGACTGGGTCAACCCAGTCAACTGGGGCCCGTGGGGGCCACTGGCAGGGGCACTGGGGTGGCCCCAGGCCTGCCACGTCGGCGGCCGGCGCCGGAGCAACGCCGGCGACCAAAACGCACGGCGGCGCGCGCGGGAGGGGCGCGGGTTTCACCCACAGTGGGTTTGCGGGGGCGGGGCTGGGCGCGTTCGACGCGGCTCGACGTCGCGCGTCCAACGGCGGTGGTCGGAGGGGCTGAAACGGCCGGGGACGACCGCTACGAGCTCGCCGGCGGCGAGGTGCTACGGGTGCCCGACGGAAGCTGCGTTAGAGCGCGCGAACGGCCGAACTAACTACCTAGGCGGGTGCGGCACGGTGCGGTCGGGCTAGCGGGCCTACGCCCGTGACCATTTGGTCACCGGAGACACGCCGGCGGCGAGCTCCGCGGCGTGGCGTTCGGGCGCGCGTGGGGGAGCAGCTACGGAGCGCGAGCGAGCTAACGGAGAGGGGGAGGAGAAGGAGAGGCTCACTGCGAGGCTGTAGGGAGTGGCAGTGAGCTCGGGGAGGGCGCGGGGTAGCCGGAATCGGCGACGAACGACGGCGGCCGAAGGTTGAAGACGAGCTCGGGGAGGCCGGTGCAGAGGCGCTCGACTCGTTCCCGAGGGCGTAGTCGACGTAGTCGACGGCGGGAAGTCGTTCGGGCACGTCGTCGGGGCGATCGGGGCACGGTGGCCGCGAGTTCGACGGTGAACGGCGGCGAGCACGCGCGGGCAGAGGGGATCGAAGGGGAGAGAGAGGTGGATCTGGCGGGGGGAGAGGCGCAGAGGCCGAGGGAGTGAGCGGGGTGAGTGGGAGAGAGGCCCGAGGGGGCGGGGGCCGCTGGCGCCCTTATCCTCTCCGGCGTCGGTGCCGGCGAGGTGGTCGGGCGGGAGCGCGCGCCCCTGTTCCGACCCGGTCGGGGGAACAGGGAAGGGGACGCGGGGGGGGGGAGAGTGGGCTGGGGCGACTGGGCCGGGGGGGTTCGGGGGTGGCGGCCCAGTTTGGGCCGGGGTGCAGTGGGGGAACGGGCCTTCTCCTTTTTTTCTTTTTCTGTTATGTTTTGTTTTCTGTTTTCCTTTTATTTGTTTATTTCCTTTTCTGTTTTATTTCATTTAAAGTATTTAGGCATTTTATAAAAAGGAGTTTTCTCCACCATAATTGCCAGTGTATTATTTAGCACCCACAGAACATTTTTGTTTGAGTTTTTGAAAACTTTTATTTTTCACTTTAATTATATTTGAAGTTTGAACTAGGAGTTAGAAAAGGAAGGTGATTCAAATGTGATCAAGCCCTGTTTAGCAATATGATTAGCTTAATCACAGGGAGTTACTGTAGCATGATTCCCAGGGTGTTACATGTGGTGAATGTCCAGGTCCCTTATAAGTAATGGGAATGAATTTCAAATATCTAGGTGTCGTGGTTCCGCCTTTAACATTCAGAAACTTGGTTTCTGAATTCTTGTAAAAACAAAACTCTCCTGAAAATCATGAAACTTGGCATGGTATTATGACATGGCACCAACATGTTGTGGTAAAAAAATTGTCCGATTTGAGACAAGTTTTGGTATAAACTTCTCACAAATCGAAGCTTCTATCAAAAAGGATCATGGTTCCGAGAGGGAACGTGTCACCTTTGTGTCTGAAACGACATACGCTACCTCTTCCCGCCTTGATTTATTTTACAGAGGCAACTTGCAACTATAGTAGTGTCATGTTAAAATTTCGAATTATTATGGGGTCGTTTGGCCTTTTTATACATTATTTTATTTTCTCAGCATTTAATTCACATAATTCAAATTTGAACAACAGGTGCATGTCCTAGTGCACCAAACCGGATTGAAAACTCATATGCGTGTCCTTAGGTGAATATTTAGGTCCCATGAAAGAAATGGGAATCAATATAAACAATTTGGGTGTCATGGCTCAGCCTTAAACACTTAGAAACTTGGTTTTAAAATTCGTGTAAATCCATAACTCGTCTGAAAATCATGAAACTTGGCATGGTGTTTTGACATGGCACCAACATGCGGTGGTAAAAAATGTGTCTGCTTTGGGACTGTCGGGGAAAACGACACCTATGGGATCCCGAGGACCCCCTACTACGGTTGCCGGGGGTGAAAAGTTGCGCAAAGAGCAGGTCTAGCAATCAGCGCGAGGGGATTTTTACCTAGGTTCGGGCCGCAAATGATGCGTAAAACCCTAGTCCTGCTTGTCTGTGTTTATCTTGTGTTCTTCAGTTCTTGGACTAGCTACTATGCGTGCCGAGTCCAAAAAGTCCGAATCGTTCCATAGTACGCCTCGGGCCTCCTTTTATATGTCAAAGGGGTTGCCATAGTGGCACACAGGAGGTGGAAAGTATCTACAGTGTACAAGTTTATCGCCTGACACCGTAGGACAAACGCATTTAATGTGTTGTCTATGTGCCCTCTTGCTTTATCGGGGACGACACCAGAGCTCGTCCCGTCCGTAGCTGCCTCGCCTTGCTTCGATGCGCGTCCAGTTGACGAGGCATGCAGCGCCATGCTGGCTGGCTGGTCGCTGTGCTGGTGCGGTGATAGGGCCTTCACGAAGATCTGCACACCACCGCGTAGGTGCTTGACTAGTTGGCCTAGAAGCTGCATGCTGCCACGCAAGCGCTTGCCTAGTTGGCGAGCTGGTTGCCGCGTCGGAACGGCCGCAGGGCAGCGGAGCTTTGGTAGGAGCGGGCCTGGCCGCAGCCCCGTAGATGCCCCCGGCAAGGGTCTTGCCGGGATCTCGCGGCTGTCCCCGGCAAGGATCTTGCCGGGGGTCTTTGTCTTCTGGTTCTTATCTAGACTCATAGGCCTTTGGTCTTCACAAAGATCTGCATGCCACCACGCAGGCGCCCCTGAGTCTTGGTCTCGACGTTGTCGATGGTGCCAGAACTCCAAGGCTCAAAGGTGGCGGCTGTTGGCGTCAAAACCGGCCGATCTCGGGTAGGGGTCCCGAACCATGCGTCTGTGGATCGAAGGTAACAGGAGGCGGGGGCCATGATGTTTACCTAGGTTCGGGCCCTCTTAATGGAGGTAATATCCTACTTCCTACTTGATTGACTTGGATGAATATGTGGATTACAAGAGTTGATCTACCTCGAGATCGTAATGGCTAAACCCTACATGTCTAGCATGTATGATTATGATCGCCCTACAGACTAAACCCTCCGGTTTATATAGACACCGGGGGGGGCTTAGGGTTGCACAAGGTCGGTTTACAGGAGAAGGAAACTACACATCCGGACGTCAAGCTTGGCATCCACACAAAGGAGAGTCCCATCCGGACACGGGGGAAGGTCCTCGATCTTGTATCTTCACAGCCCATCAATCCGGCCCATATCACATAGCCCGGACCCCCGAGGACCCCCTAGTCCAGGACTCCCTCAGTAGCCCCCCCAGGCTTCAATGACGACGTGACCGGCGCGCAGATTGTCTTCGGCATTGCAAGGCGGGTTCCTCCTCCGGATACTCCAAAGCAATTTGAACAAAAGAACCATATCTGAATTTTCAACGATGACGCAGTATCCGGATTTTATATCTTCGGTTCCGTTAGGTGGGCCCTCCATGATACTCCGGACAGCTTTGGCTTCACATTAAATATCATATCCTTCGGCTTCTGTGCTACCATCGCCTCGGCTTCCACATGTCAGATGAATACGAAGGGTCCAAGAGTTTTTACAGATAACACCCAGACGGCGTGGGGAATGCGTCTATTTAAGGAGATTGGATCTCAGATGCCATTCCAAACCAGGCAAAAATCCTTATAGCTGGCCAGAGAACCGCGCAAACATGGCTGGTGCTCCCAGTTCTTCCTCACGCTCCCACGGCCCTCAAAAAGGCGATTGGGAGAGCTGCTCAGTCTCCCACGCCCAGCTGACCAAGCTCCAGACGCAGGGATATCTTCCTCCCGTGGACCTGGTTCCCATTCAGGCGGGATTAACCTCCATAAATGGCGAAGCCCTGGCGGAAAATTTCCCCAATCCTACTGAAGGGGAGTGAGTGTGCTTTATTTCCTTCCTACTAAGAGGCGTTGGATTTCCAATCCACCCTTTCCTCCGAGGTCTCCTGGAGTACTACGGCCTCCAGCTACACAATCTCATGCTGGGCTCCATTCTGCACATCGCGGGCTTCTTTGCTCTTTGTGAGCTGTTCCTAAGCTCCGAGGCCCATTTTGAGTTATGGAATAAACTTTTCTGCCTCATCCGCTGCTCCCAAAAGGGATCTATATTCGAGGTGGGCGGTGCCGAAGTATGGTGTATAGCCGGGACAGGAAACCTGTCCGGCACTCCGAAGATGGCATCCGAAGAGTGGCCCTCAGAGTGGTTTTACATTGAAGATGTTGTTCTTCCAGACCCAATCCGACGGGGCCTACCCGAATTTTCCAACGCTCCGTTAAAGAAGCGCCACAGATGGCGCCCTCGAAGCCTGGAAGAGGAAGATAGTGCGGAGATTAAGAAGTTAATGAGCAAGATAAAGATACTTGCCCAATCCGGGCTATCTATAATTGAGGTAATGGCGATTTCTATAACACGAGGCGTTCAGCCATTTCAATCCAGAGGACTCCCCATGTGGCACTACAACGGGGAAGATGACACGTCACGCTGCGGGCGCAATGGTCCAGACAACTTTGCTGCCTTGGCTGCCATGTTGGCTGATCTTTATAGAGGGGAGAAAGAAGAATTTACTTGCCTTAAGTGCCGAGAGGGCTTTTCCTTGTACAACCCTCCTAGCTGGGTGAGCTTTTGCTCTGTAACCTTACTCAATCCTCTTCCTGAGTCGCACCTAGTTTGAACTTTAATCCGACTATGTTTAACAGGAATGGAGAAAGGTTGTCGCGGGGATCTATAGCCCCTCTCCGCAGCCGGAGGACCATATTCGAGACCTAGATCCTGGATTTGAAGAGGATCCGGACATATTTATAGAGTTCAAGGAGGGGGGTCTTTTATCAGGCGAGCTACGACGGCACAGAACTGGCTATCACAGCCGATTATCCTGGCCTTCTCCCCTCCTCCCACGTAAGTGCCCAGGAGACATCTTTTCAACAAGAGCCTTCCCATTGCGCCTCACCCCCCCGCACTATCTCATGCTCTGAAGGGGCGGCGCTCGTTCCGCCAAACCACATCGAAGGCGCACTCCAAGAAGGTGATGCTCGCGCAGGGCAAGTCTTTGAAAAGAAAGACGGGCAGTAATACCATCGAGCCCCCTCGTCCACCGAAGAGGTATAATTTTCACCCTGCACTTGGCAAATATTATGGATTGTAATGTGCTTCGCTGTGTTATATTTCAGGAAGAGTGTACACCGAACCATATCCGGGGACCTTGCCGGCCATGCAGCAGTCCATCGAGCCCCGGACCCTGCCACAAATACTAGGGTTGGTACGGGTGCCATGCCGGATCGTGATCTCCACGAGGATTCGGATAATGTATCCGTCACCAATTCTGAAGTGGAGAGTGCTATGGTCCATCGGCGGCAAAAAGAGGCCAGGTGCGACCCAAGCTTCATTGAAGAGGCATTCAATGCCCTCAGCTCTGCAGATGCATACATCCGGGCTGCTCGAGATGGACTTGCCGGAGCTACACATCAGCTTGCAAGGATATGTGGGTAAGGCTTCGTGTAGATTCAATAATCCTATGCACTAGTAGCCCCCGAGACTAAAAGCAGTTGACACAACTGATTTGAGGATCGTTGTATAATTAGGTGCTTACGGAGAAGAACGACATGCTGTCTCAGGAGCTTGAAAAAGTGTCGGACCCAGCTAACTGCTGTTACTGCCGAACTGGAGGAATCCAATAAGGCACCGACTGGTAATGTGTACTACTGTCCGGAAAATATGATTCTGTGCTCAGCGTGTTTTAACAGAAGCATTGTTGTGTTTACAGCAACAGGATCGTCGGATTAGCTGGAAGAGAAAATAAGGGCCGCGCAGGTGGATAAACAGCATGCCGAAAGGCAAGAAGCCGCCGGTCAACGTATACTGACACGGACGAGGGATGAGAAGAACAAGCTTCAGGATGCCAATACCAAGCAAGCCGAAGAGCTGAAGGACATAAGAGCCCAACTGACGAATGCCTTGAAAGAGAACAGAAAGCTGAAAGGCGGCATATTTAGTATGCTTTTTAACCTTACTTTCATACAGTCCCCTAATGGGAAGTCTTAACAAGTTTGTTTCTGTAGGTGTGCTGACTGGGCGGCCTGAAGGAGAGGTGTCCGGATATCAAGGCGATCTGCTACAAGAGCTGTCCAAAGTGCATGAGCGAGCCCAGAAGGCAATGAGGAACATTGCGAAGGCTTTATGGCCAGCCGATTCTCCTCCAGGAAGTATGGAGGAACTCGTGAATTTATTCAAGGGAGCTCACTGCCGCTTTGGACTATGGAAGATATCAACATGCCCAGAAGGCACAAGAGAGGCCTGGGCCATGGTGAAAACGCGGTACACCGGACTTGATCCGAATCATATGGCCCGGGTCGGGCCTCGGGGACCAAATGGACAGGAAATTCCTGTTAGTTTGGTGTATGACCAAGTAAAGATAGCCGCCAAGTTTTCACAACAGGATTGTAAACTAGACAACCTGTTAGATGGTCTAGAGGAGGAAGAAGTTGTCGAGTCCAAGTAGTAATGCACTTTTATCAGCAAACGTATCTCCAGCCGAATTATAAAACGATTGTCATGGCAGACCGTCCGCTTTTTCTTCCGAAACCCAAGGTTTGGGGTGTTTCCGAACTATACCGTCGGTAAACATCGAAGTATGTTTGGAAACCATACGGTCCGGTCACAGTTGCTTGAACATACAAGTTGTATTCGGGGAGTTATGTTATATTACATTTGATCATAAGAAACATCTTCCAGAGAGAATAGTTCCGATAAGGGTTCCTCTCCCTGGGCCAGCATGCGTTGTTTTGCATGCCTAAGCTGTGATGCTAAAAATCACAGTACACGTTATATTTTGGGGGCTTGTATAGCAATGAAGGCACTTCATATTTTGTCCGCCGACCTATTATTCCCTTAAGAACGCTAGCTTTCGGCTTCACCCGTCTGAGGTACACGTTTGCATAACCCGGCTGTAACAATCACAGAGGTGCTCCCTTTATGCCCTAGCCGAACAAGCGGGAACGTAGGGCATAAGCACAGGAGCCAGGCAACCCAGCTTGGCAAAACTTAAGTCATAAAGGTGCTAAATGGCGAAGGAAAGACATATATGAGAAGATGACACATAAAAACGGTGAGCTTGATGCTCGAAAAAGAATAATAATAATAAGCTTCTATGAAAAGAAGCCCCCAGTTATAGTGGGGTGTGTACATTTAAAGATGTATTCCCCGCAAGTGTGTGGTTTACCCGAACACTCTCTAGAAGTCGTAAAACAAATAAAAAGAAGAAAGAGAAAAAAGATAAAAAGGTAACGAACAATGTGTCCGGACTTGGGCGTAGAATCTTCGGAGTCTGGCAGCGTTCCATGGGTTTGGCTCTAAGCGATTGTCCGATGCATTACGAAGGCGATAGGCTCCTCCAGTGATAACTTCATTTATAATGAAGGGACCCTCCCACTTGGGCATTAGCTTGTCCTTTTTCTTCTCTAGTAGGCGTAGAACGAGTTCACCAACATTATAAGTCTTGGCCCGCACTTCTCTCCTTTGGTATCTTCAAGCTTGTTGTTGGTAGAATGCGGAACGAGCTTTTGCGACATCGCGCTCCTCCTCTAGGCTATCTAAATCATCTTGCCGATCGAGCTCGGCCTCTCTCTCTTCGTACATGCGCACTCGAGGTGAGTCATGAATAATATCGTAGGGCAAGACGGCCTCTGCGCCGTACACCATGAAGAATGGTGTGTATCCGGTCGTGCAATTGGGCGTGGTCCGCAGCCCCCAGAGTATGGAGTCGAGCTCCTCAACCCAGTGTTTATCTGACTCCTTTAGAGATCGCACTAGTCTGGGTTTAATGCCGCTCATTATCAGGACATTGGCCCGCTCGACTTGACCGTTTGTTTGAGGGTGATATACAGAGGCGTAATCGAGCTTGATGCCTAGATTAGCACACCAAGTTTTTACCTCGTCGGCTGTAAAGTTAGAGCCGTTGTCGGTGATTATGCTGTGTGGGACACCGTAATGGTGTACGACACCGGATATGAAATCTATCACCGGTCCGGCTTCAGTCGTTCTAATAGGTTTGGCTTCTATCCACTTAGTGAATTTATCTACCATGACTGTATTTCTTCTTATGGCTTCCCCCATTAAGGGGTCCGACCATGTTAAGCCCCCAGACCGCGAAAGGCCAAGTAATGGGGATTGTTCGTAGGGCGGTAGGCGGCATATGGCTTTGATTGGCGAAAAGCTGGCATCCTACACAACGTTGCACGAGGTCTTGTACATCTGCTCGGGCTGTGGGCTAGAACAAACCAGTACGGAAGGCCTTGCTTACAAGGGCCCGAGCTGTGGCGTGATGGACGCCAAGACCAGCAAGGATTTCGGCCAAGAGCTGCCGCCCCTCTTCTTCGGAGATACATCTTTGAAGGACTCCGGTAGCACTTTTCTTGTATAGTTCTCCTTCATGAACCTTATAGGCTTTCGAACATCGAACGATACAACGAGCCTCGTTATGGTCCTCAGGGAGCTCCCGCCTATTAAGGTAGGCAAGGAAGGGTTCGGTCGATGGGGTGATTACTGCCATAATTACATGGGCGGAAGGTGTTGGTTCTGTCCCCGGGCCCCCGATGATGTTTGAATCGTGTTCGGCATCTGGGGATATGATCGGCACTGGACTGGTGGTTCCGCTCTCGTCCTGTCGTACTACAGATGGCTTGAAGAGCCTCTCCACAAAGGTGTTAGGCGGAACGGGGTCGCGTTTAGCACCCATTCGAGCAAGGGTGTCCGCTGCTTGGTTACTGTATCGGGCCACGTGATGGAACTCAAGCCCCTCGAACCGAGCTGATATTTTGAGCACGACATTGCGGTAAGCTGCCATCTTTGGATCTTTTGCATTGAATTCTCCGTTTATTTGGGATATTGCGAGATTTGAATCCCCTCGCACCTCGAGGTGTTGTATGCCCATAGAAACAACCATCCGGAGACCATGCAGTAGGGCCTCATATTCGGCCGCGTTAGTGGAGTCCGTGTACATGATTTGGAGTACGTAACGGACTTTGTCCCCTGTAGGGGATGTTAGGATGACACCGGCCCCTAGTCCGGTTAACATTTTAGAGCCGTCGAAGTATAACACCCAGTTGGAGTATGTGCTGTACTCTTTAGGGAGTTCGGCTTCTGTCCACTCGGCGACGAAGTCGGCCAACACCTTAGATTTAATTGCTCGGCGTGGTTTGTATGTTATTTCAAATGGTAGGAGCTCAATGGCCCATTTTGCAATGCGGCCGGTGGCATCTCGATTGTTTATGTTGTCATTGAGTGGTACCTCAGAGGCCACCGTGATCGAGCACTCTTGAAAGTAGTGTCGCAGCTTCCGAGATGCCATGAAAACCGCATATGCTATCTTTTGATAGTGCGGGTATCCGGATTTGCATGGTGTGAGAACCACCGATACGTAGTATACGGGTTTTTGGAGTGGGATTTTATGTCCCTCTTCCTCTCATTCGACGACGAGCACTGTGCTCACCACCTGGTGAGTTGCTGATATATATAGTAGCATAGTTTCGCCGATGTTAGGTGCAGAAAGAATTGGGTTGTTTGCTAGCAGAGTTTTTATTTCATCCAACCCGGCTGTTGCCACGCCCGTCCACTCGAAGTGGCCGGTACACCGAAGCAGGCAATATAGCGGCAGCGCTTTTTCTCCCAATCGGGAGATAAAGCGGCTCAAGGCTGCCATGCACCCAGCTAATTTTTGGACCTGTTTTAGGTCTGTTGGTATCGCCAACTGTGACAAGGCTCAGATTTTGGCTGGATTTGCTTCGATTCCTCTATTGGAAACGATGAACCCGAGGCTGGAACGCCGAAAACGTATTTTTCCGGATTGAGTCGTATGTCATATGTTCGGAGGTTGTCGAATGTGAGCCGTAAGTCATCACCAATGATTCGATGTGTTTGGTTTTGATGACTACATCATCTACGTATGCCTCCACCATCTTGCTGGTTTGTTTTTCCAGGCATGTTTGAATCATGCGTTAGTAGGTGGCACCAGCGTTCTTGAGTCCGAAAGGCAGAGTATTAAAGCAGAAAGGCCCATACGGAGTGATAAATGTCGTTGCGGCCTGATCGGATTCCTTCATCTTAATCTGATGGTATCCAGAGTATGCGTTGAGGAAACACAGTGAATCATGTCCTGCAGTTGCATCAATGATTTGGTCTATGCGGGGCAGTGAGAAGGGGTCCTTAGGGCAAGCCTTATTAAGGTCTTTAAAATGGACACAAAGGCGCCAGGATTTGTGCTTCTTTGTCACCATGACCAGGTTTGCTAGCCAATCCGGGTGTTTTATTTCTCGAATAAACCCGGCTTCGAGTAGTTTAGCTAGCTCCTCCCCCATAGCTTGTCGCTTAGGTTCGGAAAATTGCCGTAGTGCTTGCGTAGCTGGCTTGAACCCCTTTATTATATTGAGATGTGTTCGGCCAATCTGCGTGGGATTCCTGGCATATCCGAAGGGAGCCAGGCGAAAATGTCCCAATTCTTCCGCAGGAATGCTCTTAGAGCGGCATCGACCGTTGGATCCAGCTGTGCCCCAATGGCTACTATTTTATTGGGATCCGTTGGGTGGGCTTGGAATTTGACTATTTCGTCTACAGGCTTGAAAGAAGTGGATTTAGGCCTTTTATCAAGAATTACGTCGTCTCTATCCAATGTGGAACGCAGAGCGGTAAGCTCCTCGGCCGCAAGGGCTTCGGACAATGCCTCGAGGGCCAGGGATGTGGTTTTGTTTTCGACGCGGAGTGCTATGTCCGAATCACTGGCGATAGTGATAACACCATTGGGCCTGGGCATTTTGAGCTTCATATACCCGTAATGAGGTATGGCTTGAAAGCGTGTGAATGCATCTCGCCCTAACAGGGCATGATATCCGTTATTGATAGGCGCCACCTGGAAGATTAGTTCTTCGGACCTGTAGTGCTCCGGTGTGCCGAATACCACATCAACTTTTATTTTTCCCAAACACCGTGCTTCTCGGCTAGGGATAATACCTCGAAAGGTTGTACTGCTCTCCTCGATGCGGCTATTGGCTATTTGCATTTTATCGAGCATGTCTTCATAGATGAGGTTCAGTCCATTGCCGCCATCCATGAGCACTTTAGTAAGGCGAAAGCCATCTACAATTGGGTTTAGAACCAAAGCGGGTGGTGCTCGAACTGATCGGGCCCTTGGTTCGTCATTAGCGTTGAAAGTTATCGCCATATCTTTCCAAGGATTTATTGCGGCTACAGGATTGACTTAGGCGAGGTCGCGGAGCGCCCTTTTCCGTCGATTGTTTGAATAAAAGGTCTCGAAGACCGTAAACACATTGAGATCATTATCCTCGGGGGAGTACCTTACCGGGGTAATGTTGGTGAGGATAGCCTCACCGCTTTTAGCCACCTCCCGGAGTATCCAACATGCCCGAAGGCTATGAGTTGGTTCGGAATTTGGCATCGCATGTATCTGACAGGGTTTCTTGAGCCATTCATCGAGGGCAGTTCTGTGTCCCTCTAAGGGTTTTATTTTCCTTTCCGTGAAGTAATGATGAGGTGCCCCGTAAGGGTGCATCCTTTTTGCCCGGCCGGTGGGTGGCTTAAAGGCCAGTGGTTCCCACCGAGCTGTCTGGGCTTTCCATTGCGTAGTACTTCTGTACTATATGTGCCAAATCTGAAAAGTGCAGTATGCAGCATCGATTGAGGGCATTGAGGATCCCCTCGTCCGTACAGTTGCGGCAAAAGAATGATACCGCATCGTCGTCGCAGCAATCTTTAATCTTGTTTTTAACAAGTAGGAATCTAGCCCAAAAGTGCTGGACTGTTTCCTGAGGTTGCTGTCGTATGTACATTAAGTTGCATATGTCCGGGGGACCAGAATTGCTTGGAGAGTATTGATTGTGGTGGGCGGGTGGTCTTAAATCCGAGCCCTGACCCGCCACGGAATCCGATTTTTGAAAAATTTCTAAAGTCGTTGGCCCAGGATCCGGAGTGTCCTAGGGTTTTTAGGTTCAACGCCTGACTCCATGCTCGGAGGATAGATGATCTCTTCTCAAAGATGAGTGTCCAGCTCGTGGGGCTCGGAGATCCGAACATAGTTTGTTTTTAGCATAGGAGGAGCAGTATCCTCAACTTGCTCTTCCACGACAGTCATCAGGTGGGTGACCGGTGGGGACCTGACTTCCCTCTGATCGGGTTTAAGCCCAATCAGATCATAATCCATTGGGACCCCCAGGGAAGCGATGCGATCTAGCAATTTGTTTAAAGACGAGATATCTGCCGGATCCATCTTATCGACGCTTTCGGGGATGATGCGGAGATAATTTTCGGCAATCCGGGAGGCCGCCTTGGGCTTAATGGCTGGGCGGGCGCCTATGGTGAAATTGCCGATCTGGAGGATCTGCCTAGGAACTAGGGCCCTTCCAGAGGTGATTTGGTCGTTGACGACAAGGCGATCCATCGATCCTTCTATCGACAACATAGAGGAACTCTCAATGAAAGCACCAATGTCGGTGTCAAAACCGGCCGATCTCGGGTAGGGGATCCCAAACCATGCGTCTGTGGATCGAAGGTAACAGGAGGCGGGGGACACGATGTTTACCCAGGTTCGGGCCCTCTTAATGGAGGTAATACCCTACTTCCTGCTTGATTGACTTGGATGAATATGTAGATTACAAGAGTTGATCTACCTCGAGATCGTAATGGCTAAACCCTAGATGTGTAGCCTGTATGATTATGATCGCCCTACAGACTAAACCCTCCGGTTTATATAGACACCGGGGGGGGCTTAGGGTTGCACTAGGTCGGTTTACAGAAGAAGGAAACTACACATCTGGACGTCAAGCTTGCCATCCACGCAAATGAGAGTCCCATCCGGACAAGGGGAAGGTCCTCAATCTTGTATCTTCATAGCCCATCAATCCGGCCCATATCACATAGCCCGGACCCCCGAGGACCCCCTAGTCCAAGACTCCCTCAGTGGCCTTGCTGGTGTTGGGCAAGTCGCCCCGGCAAGGCTCTTGCCGGGGCTATGTAGGCCGCCCCGGCAAGGGCGTTACCGGGGGAAGTCCATCTTGCCCCTTTGCTCTTCATACCTCTAGCTTGAGTAATGCCTTGGCAGTCTCGTACCTTTCCTTCCTCTGCGTCGCCAAGCATGGCCACAGGTGTGGCTACGACTGCCCATGCACATGTAAAGGGGTACAGAAAGGCCCCTACTTTTGTACACCGACAGGAGCCCCCGGGCCTGGGCTACACATAAGTGCGAAGCATTGTTAGGCCAGGCCCAGAACGGTGCGCAGGCACACGTGGCGGACTTTTAACCGCGGTAATTTCTACGCCAGTGGTGCTTCCCCACGGTCCGCATTGAGTGTGTGATGTGGGGGTCGTGCGTTGAACGGTTGTAGAACGCTTGCATCACCTCACGGTGAACAGTAAAGAGGCGGCCCGCGTCTTCCCCATAAAAAAGAGGAAACCACAGGGGTGCTGCTCATTTACCCTCTGTGCCTTTTCAAATCTTGGAACCGCCGTTCCCCTCTTCTTCTTCAAGCGCAAATCGTAGCTTTCGCCTCTGCTCGCCGCCGCCGCGCCCCCATTGCCCTTGATCCCTCGCCCCCTCTCAACCGCAATGGCTCCCAAGGCAAGCAAGGGCAAGGGAGCGGCCAAGGACCCCAGGGAAGGAGACGCCGAAGAGCGAGTTGGTAGAGCTGCGGACGCGGTACGCCGTCTGCACCCCGACGGTCGACGTGCTGACCCTCAGGGAGAAGTTCAGGTGCCTGTGGGGGAGGGAGACGACGGGGCATCCCGCCACGTGCATCGTCCCTGCCTCCTTCGCCAAGCCCGGTCCAAATCGGTATCCTTTCTTTGTCGACTACTTCTCCTCTAGGCTCTGCCCCCTTTCTCAGATTTCTTCAATGACATCGTGCACACCTACAGCTTCCACCTTCTGGATCTTACGCCGAATGTCGTGGCGTGCATGGCCTTCTTTTCTCACCTTTGTGAGGGCTTTGCCAGAGTGCACCCCAGCATGGCGATTTTCCGCCATTACTTCACCCCTCGCATCCAGCCAGGGGGTGCAATCTCTGGCTGCATCACTTGGATCCCGAGGACCCAGAGCAGGGGCACGTACCTGGAGGGTGCCCAGAAGGAGAGGTGGGATGATTGGCGGGGCCGGTAGTGCTGGATCGAAGAGACAGACCCGCAGGAGTTCTGCCAGGTCCGTCGGAGGCCGCTGGTCCGCAGCAAGGACTGGGGCGAGCTCGATGCCGACGACGGGAAGCTCACGGTTGCCATCACCAGGATCCATCGCCTCACCTCGGCCGGGCTCACTCTCGAGATGATCGGGGCCGACTTCATTCGCCGCCGGATTGCCCCACTTCACAATAAGGGAAGGCCAGCCTAGGACTTCAGGAATGCGGCCGACATCATGAGGCTCCGCCCCGGCCTGAATCACAACTTCACGATGCTGCAGCATGCTCATCTTTGTCAGAGGCTTTTCCAGCTCAAGGCTGACCAGGTCAGCAGGGTCGAGAGGACCGACAAGGCCGCCAAGGACAGCAAGCCTGACAACCTGTTCAGGTTGCCAGCGGGGGTGGTCCCGTTGAGCAACAACTCTTGCCTGACCGCCATTATCGCCATGATGCCGGTTTTCAACACGCACGGCCTCGATTCGACCTGGGCTGAGCCAAAAGCGGAGCTGGTGCAGACATTCTTCGACAAGATGTCGGAGAGGTATGTTCGTGAAGAGCCACGGCTCATCCGCCCCACCATTGAGGAAGAGTTGGCGTATATTGCCGCCAGGGCGGAGGAGGCAACACTTGCCGAGGAGGCCGGCAGCCTCGGTACTGTGGAGGACGAGGCCGACGTGGTCGTAGAAGAGAAGGAGTTTGCCGAGTGGACGGGGTCTGCCGGGGAGCCCGGCGGCGCCGACGCTGGGGTTCCCATTGTTGAAGAAGCGATCGAGGAGTCTGCCAAAGAGGAGACTGATGCGAATGACTCCTCGGCCCCAGGAAAGAAACGCGTCCTGCGGCGGGCCGGCTTCGGCGAACCGGTCCGGCCCGGCAAGACCGCGTAGCGGCAATGGGCCCAGGCGCAGCCCGTGCGCCAGACGAGGCGTACGGCCGCAACAGCGGAAGCCACGGTAGCGAAGAGGGATGCGGCCGCCGCCTCCTCCTCGTCCAAGCGGCCCAAGACTCCATCCCCTTCTCCTTCCCTTGCGGACGCCGCCCCGGAGGCCGATTTCGATCTTGGGTCCTTTAGCCCGAAGAGGAAGAGGAGGCCAGAGGAGGAGGACGAGTAAGCACCTTTCCCCTCATCATCCCCTGATCCTCCGCCTGCGCTATCTTTCCCTGACTTTATCTTATCTTCATAGTGACATGGAGACACTGGCCCAGAGGGCGGCGAAGAGAGCCAAGGCTTCGACGGGCGACGAGCCCCCGGCGAGCGCTCCGCGCACGCCGACATTGGTGGTGATTAGCCTGGACGATAGCCCTCAGCGCAGCCTCCGCTCCAGCCCCCAGCGTGAGTCCATTATTCACTCCCCATCGACGGGCATTGGGGTGTGTATCCTTGACGCTGACCTTGCCGGGTTCACAGGAGGAGAGCGGCAACAGGAGGAGCTGCTCAGGGCCGCCCCAGACACGCCGCCCCCGTCGACCACGCCACCCAGAGGGGTGTCACTGGCAAGGGCATCTACCGCAGAGCCCACACGCATGGGGGAAGAGGGGGCAAGCATGGGCGCTGGTGGCTCTGTCCCGGCAACGAACGTTGGCGGGGAGGGAACCACTTCTCCTCAGCTCGGCATGGGTAAGCTGCCTGCCTCCCGTCCCTTGCTATCTCTGCCACGCGATGTTCTTTCTTTTCTATGTTCTGAACTTTGATTTTGGCCTCGCTTCATTCTCCTTTATGTTTTCCAGACCCTCCCTTGACGGACCAGGTGGACGTCGACGCTGTCATCGAGGAGGTCGCCAAGGATGCCGAAGCTAAGGCCACCAAGATCGCTGCCGGGGAAGTCGCCAAGTCCGCCGCCGAGGAGGCCGCCAAGGGGCCTGCCGGGGAGGCCCGCAAGGCTGCGATAGAGGCGGGGTGTCCCGATCTTTCGACGAGATGATAACTATCGATTTGGTGGAGATGACTTTGACGGTCCGACTACAAACATGCACGACGTTGCGCCTTAGCAATCGCTAAACCAACTCCGAGAGGTTATTGACCACGCCGGAGCACGATCAACCTGACAACGAAGGTCTATTCCTACAAGCAATCGAAGAACAAGCAAGAATATGATAAAGCAATCTGAATATTGCGAATATATCTGAAGTATTGATAAAGGTGGGGATCCGGAAGCGGTCTTGGTCTGGTCGTTGGACACAGACAAAGTACACGAAGTTGCAATGGCTAACTTTTAACTAAACAAATCCCAAGGAAAAAGCTACTAGATGGATCTACTTATATAGGAGCAAGGGGTGGCGGCCAAGGAGGTGGGAGGACGTCCCAAGGCAGCCTAAAACTAACCCTAGGTCATACAAGGCTCATTGGCCCAAGTGGAGGTGATGCAACACCTTTGGACTTGTAGTTTGACTCGGATTCTGCTGCTGCGTCAGATTGTTTCGTCGATAACTCAACGCTCCCTATCAATTTTAAGGTGAACTCAATTGGGTTGGAAACATCATGAAATCTACTTTCCAACAAAAAAGAATCACCCAATTTGGAGTTCGGATGAAAGAGTTCTTGGCATTTTGAGTCAGGTATGTCTGTGCAGTCCGAATCTGAATTCAGAACGTGAGAGACTTGGACTCTATCTTCTCTTGGCCCAAAAGTGACGTGAGAGAACTTCTTTAATAGCACATAAACTTCTCTTTTTTCCCTTATCTTCATATGTGCACTGTACAAATGTCCCATACACCTGCAATTAGACATGGCACAAAAGTTTGTGAAGTATTTTTGTCCTGGATTAGAAATCACCTCACAAATATACATGTATGCATTAGAAATCACCTCACAAATATACATGTCCTCATCATAGTTTGCATTAGAAATCACCTCACAAATATACATGTATGCAATATTTTTGGTCGTATCCAAGGTAGTCATGTCCTCATCATCCTGCCCTTCTTGAAAACAAAGCCGTCCTCGGTGTTGCTTAATCTGAAATGTGGCTAACAAAAGAGACAAGGTGTACATGTTGTATATGTATATGTCATCAATTTTTACTTCCCTTGGTTTTTGCACATATGACACATGTATACATGAGTAACTTTCATAGTTAATAAAATATAAAGCCAAAATATTATCACAAGAAGTAGAAGGCATGAAAGTATTGCAACTCAGTTTGCACATATAAGTGAAGCTCTTATTCATATGAAAAGATTGATAATGTTCATCATTAAACCATCCCAACATTGGTGAATAAACCTTACTTGCATCAAATTTACATGCTACAACATGCCTAAATAAGCAAACATGCAATAAGTCATTTGACACAGAATCATCACCAAGATTAGAGGTCATATCAAAATGATTAAACATTGGTTCTTTTGCATCAACAGTTAATTCAATGGGTGCACTCAAAATTGTTGGTATTTCCATTGTTTGATCACATGACACATTCATGACAGTAACAAGATTCTCTAAAATAGGTGGTGTGCTCAAATCAATAGGTAACTCAACACATGATGCATTCAAGTTAACTAGGCATGCATCATTCTCATGTGAAGTTATATCATCAATACCATTACTGTTACCTTGTCGCAAAGACGTAGCTAATGTAGGTACGGACATTGACAATGTACCATACTCTTGAGATGATGTCGCGCTCACAATCCGAGGTGGGGCTGCTCTAGTAGGTGCAACGATGGAGGAACCAACCGGCGGTGGTGAGCATGAACTGGAATAGTAGTTGTTGTAGTCACCCAATGCATCCTTCTGATCTGTCTCTCAAAGGTACAAGCGCGAACATACATACCAGTAATGCAACAAGGAATATACTAAAATCTTGCACTGATATCATGGTTCAAACCATCAAAAAATCTATTCATTGTATCATCCTCAGATTCTTCTATGTCACAATGATGCATAAGATTTGAACTCTTGGTAGTAAGCATGAACAGTGTTACTGCCTTGTTTTAATTGTTCCAATTTGTGAAGCAATTCACGACGATAATAAGGAGGAATTTTTTTATCTCATTACAGCTTTCAAAACTTTCCAAGTTGTGGGTTGGTTATCAATGTTTTTCTTACAATGTACACTCCACCAAACAGAAGAAAAACCAGTAAATGCTCTAGTGGTAGCTCGTACTCTCGCATGTTCAGAAAAATAGTGGTGACTAAAAACTTGTTCTACTTCAAGCTCCCAAGCTAGATAAATAATAGGATTAAATCTACCCTCAGATGATGGTAAGGAGATAACCTAACCATATGCTTGTGTGTGTTGTCCCACCTCTCGTGATGGTGAAGATGTATCCGTCGTCCAAGAAATTTTATCTTCGTACACAGTCATGATTAGTAGGAACAAGAAACAAAATTCAAGAATAATGTTCTTATGAACTACTAGGGTGTGGTGGTAAAGCGCTCATAGTAAAGCAAATATCAATATCTTACAAGTTCTTACCAAGCAGCAGGTGGTGACAGGCAACCAGCAGTGTCAAATAACTCCGAAGATTGAGGAAAGCGATTGCCAGGGGAACGTAAGTATACACGGTGTAGAAATATGTGGATCTTGGAAGGCTTAAATATATGGTAGCAAAATATTAGCAATAATCAATTCAGAGATGCAATGTTGAATAAACGCTCAACGACGTTATTGTGCTGGTCCTAGGCTAGACCGGACTAGAGACGCGAGCCTAGAACACTAATGAGGTCACGCCGTAGCACAACTAGCATCAATAAAGGATATGAAGTAGCTCTGGACAACAAGATATAAGTGAAGATCACAATAGCTGTTGGGGATATTACCACTGGGCGTAAACCGGCCAGGAGAGGCCGGTTAACTTCATAAGTAGTTCATCTGTATCTGAAGCCCATGAAGACAGACGGTGATGCTTCATGAAGGCCCAAGGCCCAAAGCCGGTTTAAGGCATGTAGACACAAACCGGTATTGAGATGTAAACTTGTGTTGTAAGATATGCATAGCAGAGACCGAGCCGGCCTCGGAGTCTGTAAACTGACGGGCGTCAACCCATGTATATAAGGGGACGACACGGCGGCGGTTTAGGGACAACAGACAACAACTCAAGACTCAGGCAAAGCGTATTCGCTCCCTGGTCATCGAAACCCCATCAATTCCATCACAACTAGACGTAGGCTTTTACCTTCATCGAAGGGGCCGAACTAGTATAAAACTCTCTTGCGTCCCTTGTCCGCTTTAACCCCTTCAAGCTAACCTGTAGCGATGGCTCCACGACTAAGTCCTTTCTCTAGGACATCTGCCGTGACAAAACCACAACAGTTGGCGCCCACCGTGGGGCTATCGCACGATGGTTTCAAGTTCTTGGAGGGCAACTTCGAAGGACTCAAGGGTTATGCTGTGGGCCGGATGACCAAGAGTCGTCGTGGCAAGCTCTACATCGACGATGCAGGCTGGGGCCCCGAGGCCGGCTCAATCGAGTACGGGTACCGGGTCCCCTCTGGTAGCATACACGTTTTCATTGGCAAGATCGGCGAACCGGGACCTGAGCCGGACATCTGCACCGACCTCGTCGAAACGGCTCAGCGTGCGAGATCTGCTCGGGTCAAGCCTGTCATGAAGCGTGCCTTCGTGGGAGTTATCCATGGAGGGAATCTGAGGATAGATCGGAATCTAGTGGTGAGACCGTCGTTTATTCCGGCGACGAGTCATCGACTAGAGAGACCGAGTCGTTATATCAGTTACAAGATGGCCGGATTGGGGGCTGTTCCGATGGCGACAGTATTCTGAACCCCTTTGATCTGCCAAGCCGGGTGGCGATCTTCATGGCCGGCACACAACCAGCGCTCCACTCTTCGACCGCAGCGGCGTCGATTTCCGGATCAGCAGCGGCGGCAGCGGCTGGGGCAGGAGGCCCTGTGCGACCGTCGGCTCAGGTTTTATCTGATTTGTTCGACATGTTGGCAACGCTGATGGCGGAGGTTAACCCGGCGGATCAGGATACGCATAATGCGGAAATCGCGAAGGTGAAAGATCAGATCACCCAGGCAGAAGCCGACTTAGCAGCTGAGGATATCAGGAAAGCCGCGGAGCGGGCCGCTTTGGATGCACAAGCTTATCGGATTATGCTGGATCAGAGTGCGTCGAACGAAGTCCTGAAGAGGAGGCACCGATCTCGCCTGCCACCGGTTTATGAGGCTAGAAATCTCTTTAAGACCCCAGGAGCAGGAACCAGTAATCCGCCGGTGGTAAACCGGGCAGAGGCACCCGGAGCAGGGGCGCCGGTTCAGCCACGTTTGGTGGATCCGCCTCGTCAGAAAAACGTTGTGGTAACTCATGTCCCCACACCACCGGGTCATTATTCTAACCCAACGGACAACATTGTCGCTGCCGCTTCACGGCTGGCGGCCATCCCGATCGAAGGCGATTCTCCAGCAGCGGTCGAGACGCGTCGGGTTAAGGAGCTTCTTCAGACAGCCTTGATTCAACATGAGGCTTATTCATATAGTCGCGATCGGGTTCATTCCACTCCCCGTCCAAGCCGGAGTTACGGCAGGCGTATGGATGAACCGGCAGTGTCAAGCAATGCGCGGAACCGTGATCCGCCCCGTGGCAATAACCCGGCGGGTGGTGCTGGTGATGCTCAGGAGGTGGTGGACCGGGCTCGGGCACGCAGAGAGGCCGAGTTAGCGGCGCAGCATGAGGCCCGCCAGCTTGCTCCGGTTCGTCCAACCACATCGGTGGAACCAGGAGTTACCTCTAGTTCCTTGGGAGTGCCATGTCTTGTCCCGGCGTTGCGCAATGTGCGCCTGCCCAAAGATTTCAAGGGCCCGCGCAAGGTGCCGAATTACACCGCCGATTTATCCCCTGAAACATGGGTCGAAAGCTATGAGATGGCCATGGAGATGCTGGACGTGGATGATGCGGCATGTGCGAAGTACTTCACCATGATGCTAGAAGGAACGGCCCGCACTTGGCTAAAGAGCTTACCGGCTAATTCTATCAGGTCATGGGCCGAGTTGAGAGCCCGGTTTATTTAGAATTTCAAGGATACATGCAAGCAGCCCATGTCAATTGTGGACCTAGCTGCCTGTGTCCAGGAGGAAGGAGAGTCAACAACCCATTGGGTGCGCCGGGTTTCGGAGATTTTGCATTCATCAGACCGCATCAACGCTGACACCGCAGTTTTAACATTGGAAGGCAACTGCCGGTTTGAACCATTGAAGTTGAAGTTGGGACGGCTTAAACGTCATTGTAATGACATGGGAACCCTCATGGCTGCACTAGTGAAGTATGCCAACTCTAATAGTACCAAGGATCCCGAGTCTGACGATGATAAGACAGGGAAGGGAAAGAAGAGCGGCAACGCCAAGGGGCAGCACCACAACCCGGCGGGTCATGGAAACGACGGCAAGCGTAAAGTGGACCACGGTTTAGACTTTGTGGCTAACACTAATACACATGACAAGGGCCAGCTGCGTAAGGGTAAACCGCCCCCGCGCAATGGAATGCCAAATCCTAACCCGGACCGTTTGTCGTATCTGTTAAACCAGCCCTGTCCAAAGCATGGGACGAAGGAGGAACCATCCACACACCACTGGAAAGATTGTTACATCATGCAAGAGTTCAAAAATTCCGACTCTTTCCGGTATGATCATGGATCAGGAGGCGGTTTAGGCGGAGGAAATTCCGGTTCAGGGTTCCATGGCAATCAGGGTGGACATAACGATCAAGGTAATCAAGGTAACCAAGGTGGCTATAATCATCAGGGCAATCAGCAGCAGCAGCAGCAGTCGGGTTACCAGAGCAACCCGAAGCAGTTGAATAGCGGACAGTATCATGTCTTCACCACTAGCTTGGACAAGCGCGATCAGAAGCTTCATAAAAGGGTGGTGAATGCCGTTGAACCGGCGGTGCCCCGTTATTTGCGCTGGTCCGAGCAGCCCATTGTGTGGAGTAGAGACGATCATCCACCCCGGGTTGACAATCTGGGTCATCTGGCTCTGGTGGTGGCACCTCAGGTGGGAGGTTATAAGTTCACTAAGGTACTCATGGATGGAGGGAGTAGTATCAATATCCTTTATTATGGAACTTTCCGTCGCATGGGGCTAACAGATAAAAATCTTAAACCGTCCAATACGGTGTTCCATGGTGTGGTGCCTGGTAAGTCGGCATATCCTGTTGGTAAGATAGCTCTGGAGGTGGCTTTTGGAGATGAGCATGACTCGAGATCAGAAACCTTGACCTTTGAAGTGGTGAAAATCAGAAGCCCGTATCATGCCCTATTTGGACGGCCAGCTTATGCTAAGTTTATGGCACGGCCTTGTTATGTCTATCTACAGCTCAAGATGCCGGGTCACAAGGGAACTATAACCGTGCATGGAAGCCGCAAGATTGCTCTGGAGTGTGAGGAAGGTGATGCGGCTTATGCTGAGTCGGTTTGTGCAACAAAGGAGTTGAAGTTTTACAAAGACAATGTTGATCCGGCAGATATGACTTCGTTGAAGAGACCAACTACGGAGCATGATCCGGCCCTGAAGTTTGAATTGGGTCATGAGACTAAACTTGTTGACTTCGTGCCTGGCGATTCGTCCTAGCAGTTTAGCATCAGCGCTAACTTGGATCCGAAATAGGAAAGCACGCTCATCGAGTTCATCCGTGAGAATCAGGACATCTTTGCATGGAAGCCTTCTGACATGCCTGGTGTACCGAGAGAACTCGCTGAGCACACTCTCAATGTTGATCCTAAGTATAAACCGGTCAAGCAGTTTCTCCACCGGTTCAATGAAGAAAGACGCAAAGCTATTGGAGAGGAAGTAGCCAGGCTCTTGGCGGCTGGATTTATCGTTGAAGTATTCCATCCTGAGTGGTTGGCTAATCCGGTGCTGGTCCTCAAGAAGAATGGCACTTGGCGTATGTGTGTGGACTACACAGATCTCAACAAAGCTTGTCCAGCAGATCCTTTTGCCCTCCCCCGTATTGTTCAGATTATTGATGCTACGGCGGGTTGTGAGCGGTTAAGTTTTTTGGATGCATATTCTGGTTATCATCAGATCAAAATGGCAGTTAAGGACCAGGAGAAGATGACCTTCATAACTCCCTTTGGAGCCTTCTACTATGTGTCCATGCCCTTTGGGCTCAAGAGTGCACAGGCAACTTATCAATGGTGTGTGCAGAATTGTCTTCATAAACAGATCGGCCGCAACGTTCATGCCAATGTGGATGATATTGTGGTAAAATCAAGGAAGAAGGAGACATTGATTGATGACTTGAAGAAAACCTTTGATAACCTGCGGGTTTATAAAATGATGCTTAATCCGGCCAAGTGCGTCTTTGGTGTACCTGCAGGCAAGCTCTTGGGTTATTTGGTGTCTAACAGGGGCATTGAAGCTAATCCGGAAAAAATCAAAGCCATCACCTCCTTGGCTAAACCGAAGTGTATCAATGATGTTCAACGCCTGGCAGGCCGGATTGCCGTGTTGAGCCCCTTTGTCACTCGCCTCGGCGAGAGGCCATCCCTTTGTATCAGATGCTGAAGAAAACGGATAACTTCGTTTGGAGTGACGCCGCTAATGAAGCATTTGAGGACTTAAAGCGGCAGCTAGCTAATCTGCCGGTTCTCGCTGCTCCAATTGACAAAGAGCCATTGCTGCTATATGTGGCAGCTAACGCTCGGGCTGTTAGTGTGGCTATTGTGGTGGAGCGCAAGGAGGCAGGAAAGGAATATCCGGTTCAGCGGCCGGTTTACTATATTAGTGAGGTACTCATTGAATCCAAGCAGAGGTACCCGCATTGGCAAAAACTGGTGTATGGGGTTTTCATGGCAAGCCGGAAGCTTAAGCAGTATTTCCAAGGTCATCCCATCACGGTGGTCAGCTCTGCTCCTTTGGGGGATATAATCCAGAATAGGGAGGCAACTAGTCGAATTGCTAAGTGGGCTATCGAGCTCGGGCCTCACGGGTTGAAATACATACCCCGAACGGCGATCAAATCTCAGGCACTTGTGGATTTCATCAATGATTGGACAGAATTACAAGCGCCTGAAGAGAAGCCGAATCACACTTATTGGACTATTCATTTTGATGGGTCCAGGCAATTGGAGGGCTCGGGGGCTGGAGTCGTGTTAACTTCCCCATGAGGTGATAAGTTTTGTTATGTTCTCCATTTAATGTTCCCTTGCACTAATAATGCAGCTGAATATGAGGCCTTGCTCCATGGTCTTCGGATGGCTAAGGAGATGAATCTCAGCCGAGTTAAGTGCTTCGGTGACTCGGATGGTGGCTCAACAAGTGTCCGGCACTTGGGATTCCAAGGACCCACTAATGGCAGCATATCCTCGTGAGGTGGATATTGTTGCAGGTCACTTCAAAGGTTATCAGGTGGATCATGTGGACCGGTGGAAGAATGAAGCAGCAAACGCTTTAAGCCGCCTGGGTTCCCAACGTAAACCGGTTCCACCTAATGTCTTCCTGGATATTTTGCATAATCCATCCGTCAAGCTCCCTGGTGAAGAGGATTTGGCTGTTCCTGATCCAGAGGCTCAGTTGGTGGCAGCTCTACATGTTATCCCGGATTGGACGGTTCCGTATCTGGCGTATATAAACCGGGGCGAGTTACCAGAGGATGAAACTTTGGCCAGACAGATAACCCGGCGGTCCAAGTCCATGACTATTATCAATGGAGAGTTACATCATTGCAGTGTGACAGGGGCGTTTCAACGCTGTGTATCTCCTGAGGAAGGTCGTGAAATTTTGCGTGAGATCCACGAAGGAGATTGTGGGCACCACGCCGGTTCAAAATCTTTGGTGGCCAGGGCGTTTCGTCACGGTTTCTATTGGTTGACAGCTCATGCTGATGCCGAGGACTTGGTTAAAAGATGTGATGGCTGTCAGAAATTCTCACGGCGTGCTCATGTACCAGCTCAAGAGTTGAGGATGATTCCAATCACCTGGCTGTTTGCAACTTGGGGGCTGGATATGGTTGGGCCTTTCAAGAGGTCCAAGGACAAGAAGACCCACCTTCTGGTGGCAGTTGATAAGTTCACAAAATGGGTAGAGGCAGAGCCAGTTAGTAAGTGTGACGCGGCCACGGCGGTTCAATTCATCAAAAAGGTGATTTTCCGGTTTGGCTTTCCACACAGCATTATAACAGACAATGGTACCAATCTGTCAAAGGGTGCCATGAAGGAGTTCTGTCAACGTGAGCACATCCGGCTTGACGTGTCATCAGTGGCTCACCCCCAGTCCAATGGTCAAGCGGAGAGGGCCAATCAAGAGATCTTGAGAGGCATCAAACCCCGGCTTATGGTTCCTTTGCAACGGACGCCGGGTTGTTGGGTTGAGGAGTTACCTTCAGTGTTATGGAGCATCAATACCACACCCAACAGATCGACAGGCTACACGCCATTCTTCATGGTTTATGGAGCGGAAGCGGTTCTTCCTAGTGACATCCGTCATGACTCGCCTCATGTAGTGGCATATGTTGAGCGGATAACGAGAAGGCACGGCAGGAAGCTCTTAACCTGTTAGATGAGGAGCGTGACATGGCGGCAGCCCGTTCGGCGATTTATCAGCAAGATCTACGTCGTTATCATAGCCGTCGGGTTAGAACCAGAACCTTTCAAGAAGGAGATTTGGTGCTTCGACTCATCTAGGATCAGACAGATATGCACAAGATATCCCCCCCTTGGGAAGGACCTTTTGTGGTCAGCAAGGATCTGCACAATGGGTCGTACTACCTAATCGATGTTCGAGAGCACAAAGACTCACGTAAATCGGAGGAGGAGACCAACCGGCCGTGGAATATTGCTCATCTTCGGCCCTACTATACTTGAGCTACAGGCTCTGCTTATGTACATATTATGACATTGTATATATTATGATCAATATAATAAACCGGAACCTCAGCTAAAGCGGGGTATCTGTTGTTTTCTTACATCACGTGTGGTTACATGGAGCTTACAAAGCGGCGTCCGGTTTACCCCTTGATTTAGCTTCTTAAAGCTTGATATCAGATCACTTGGGGCTTGGTCGTATCCGAACCATAGCTACACCTCTTGATCGGCACAATGCCACCGATCACTTGGGGGCTTGGTCGTATCCAAGGTTGGAAAAAGCGGTAGGCGTAAGCGGGGCGGTTGGCCTTCGCCTAGTGCCTAGGCGGTGCCTAAGCGCCCTAGGCGCGGCCTAGTCGGTAATATAGTTTTTACTCGAAGTGTATTTGTGATTATTATATGGGTGTAGATATTAATTTAGGGCATATAAATAAGTTAATTACCGGCTACTGCCATTGTAATATAACCTGTTTGGCATATCAGTGCAGTACATGGCATGATTTCTTGCTTGGGTAGGCAATTCCTTGCTTGCCCTGCCTAGACCTCCATTTATGCCCTAGGCGAGGCGTTTGGCCATTGCCTAGTGCCTAGGCGTGCCTAAGCGCCCCCTAGGCACTGCCTTTTCCAACAGAGGTCGTATCCGAACCATAGCTACCCCTCTTGATCGGCGCAATGCCACAACATCACTTGGGGGCTTGGTCGTATCCGAACCATAGCCACACCTCTTGATCGGCGCAATGCCACAGCATCACTTGGGGGCTTGGTTGTATCCGAACCATAGCCACGCCTCTTGATCGGCGTAATGCCACAGCATCACTTGGGAGCATGGTCGAACCCGAACCATGGCTACGCCTCTTGATCGGCGTAAAGCCACAACATCACTTGGGGTCTTGGTCGAACCCGAACCATAGCAATGCCTTTTGATTGGCGTAATGCCACAGCATCACTTGGGGGCTTGGTTGAACCCGAACCATAGCAACACCTCTTGATCAAATTTGGGGCCTGGCAGCCCGTGAAAAGCCTCAACTACAACAGTTTTATTTGCCTTTTGCTAAGTTTCTTTTTCTTTTGCTAAGATTTGTGTTGTTTTCAAACCAGTGTTTATCAACCCGGTTGGGCTGTCAACTACAAGTTGTCAGTACATGACCAAGTTATAATCCGGAGACTATCAGCCCGGTCTGGTTTTGACTCATAGTCACCAGTATGGAATAAGCCGGTGTTTATCACAACCCGGAACGGTTTTGTTGTAAACCGGCATTATACAACAGGAGATACTTTTACTCCGGATTAAGGTTATTACCTTCATTACAAGGTTGGTCAGCCAACACTATGCCTAAAGGTCGCAGGTATCATATATTTCCATACTTGGTTATCTTTTACAACCTTGGTTATAAAGCTTGGTCATATATATAGTTGGGTATCATGACCCGCCCGGTGGTAAACCGCCAAGGCGCTTTAAGCTTTTTATCTGCAGGAACAACTGGAATAAATAGCTATGGATTATGAACATCATATCTCAAGCATGGCGGATTAACACGCATCAGTTGCAGATAAATATGCACGAAGGCATAACAGACCAAGTGTTTTAATTAGCCTATTACAAGGCGTTTCAGTGCCCAAAGGAATAATTGTTTCTCAATAAACATTGCAGTATGGAAGATTAAACCGGCCCCCGGGTTATGATCACTGAGCAGCTTGACCTGACGGCTGCGGGTCATCTTGCACCGGTTCTTCTTCTTCGTCCCTACCCAGCGGCTGGAAGTCAACAGTTGTCCAGTCGATCCCAGTTAAAGCTTGGAACATAGCTTCATCGCTTATAAGGGTGGACGGTTCGATATCAGGGGCATAAGTGTGCTTACGGATTGGAGGGATCGGGTTTTGAGCCTAAGGAGCTGGTGCAGCAACCTGCTTGTTATTGATATCATAACTCGCCTGATAATGTGAAAGATCAGCCTCTTCAGCAAGTTGACAAGCCAGTGGACGTACTTCCCGGTTTATGGCGCGGAGATCTTCAGTGCAAAATTCTGATCCGTCTTCTTTCAAGCATGGGTAGCCTTTAGCCACGTCCGTCGGGTCAAGATCAGGCACCCATGCTTTTGCCCGGGTTAGCGCGGTCAGAGCGCCAGCCCTTGCAGCAGACCTCTTCACCTCTTCTACCCGGGCAGGCAACATAGATAGCCTGTCTAAGGTATCTTTGATTAACGTCGGGGGCGGCTTATTGTGAGAAGCAGTGCAGATAATTCATTGAGCGCTGGTATACAGTTGTTCTATCAGCGTATAGGCAGCCTTCAGCTTCTTTTGAACATCAGAGCCCAGATGACTAATGCGAGTTCTTGCATCATTGCAAACATCAGTAAACCGGCAACGCATGGGAAGATATGTTGACAGTATTAAAGACAAGATGCTTACCAAACACAGCAGCGGTCATAGCATGCACTTGCCACTTTACACCAGTCAGCTCGTCAACCACCGGTTTAAGAGCGGCTTCTGCATTTTCAGCCCTTTTCATCAAAGCGGCTTTTTCGGTCTCCCAATCTGCCCGCTCTTTGTTGAAACCTTCTTTCAGTTTCTCCATAGCGCCTAGAGCGCGGGTCAACTCTTCCTTCGCTTTGGAGGCTTCAGCTTGCTGGGTTTTGATGTTCTCTTGCAGATCAGCGGTTTGGCGTTCCTTCTTGCTCAGCTCCTCCTGTAAAGAGACAGATACATAATGAGTTGACAGTACATATTTGAAGTACCAAGCACATAACAAGTTATGCCGTTAGTACTTGGGGGCTAATGCATATTTTCTTTTACTCAGAAATTTTTACAAGTCCCAAGCACAATACAAGTATTAAGCTTGGCACTTGGGGGCTAATGTGTGTTTACTCAAAAAGGTGTTGATATGGGAATTCTTCTACAGTCCCGGTTCATCTTTATAAAGTTAAACCGGCCCTTGGGGCCTATACCGGCGAAAGAGCAGTATGGCAAATTTGAAGGAACCGGTTCATCTTAACAAGGTAATTCGATCCCTGGAGGCTAAATAGGCAAAGTTAAGTTATGACAAAAGTCCCGGTTTAGATTGGTATCATAAACCGTCACTTGGGAGCTACTACGAGTCGATGAACTGCAATTGGACAAAGGAGAAAAACAGTAGTTACCTCATATCGCTCCTTCATCAAGTTTACCAAACTAGCTTCATAGTCACGGCTGGTATACAGACGGTTCAAGAAGCCAGAGTGAATATCTTGAACATTGAGGTTGGTGAAGCTTGATAAGTCGGCATTCCATTTGCCTTTGCCGATAGCAGAGAGATCATCCTTGGCTGTATGCTTTGACAAAGCTACAGGGTTGCTTGGAGTGGAGTGGCCAGTGCCAGTAATCATAACGTCATCATCTTGTTCATCAGCAGCTCTTGCCGGAGTTGGTGGTTTATCAGTGTCCTTCGCTGGACTGATCGGTTTGTCACCAGTTCGGACAGGGCTGGTTGGCCGATCTGCATGACTTGTAGTATCAACTTGCACTTTTTCAGCAAGGAAATCATGGTCTTGAAGCGGCGGATCGTGAAGCATGGCGTCAGCATCGGTTTCTTCCAGATCTGGAGTTGTTTCCGATTCAGCAGCTACATTATCATCAGCCGGTTTGTTCAACCAAGCTTTCTTGCTGGGTCTTGGCTTGGCGCTGCGAAAAGATAAGACATAAGGATCAGTACAGTATGAAAAGATAACATATCAAGAATAAAGACATGCGCATAACTCACCCAGGAACTGTTTTGAGGGGTGGAAGCTGTGTGGCCCAAGACTCGCCAGAGGATGAGTGAGAAGTACCCTGATAATTCGAATCAGACGGGTTAAGAGGCTGGCGAAAACAACCTGTTTTTGGGCATGAAGTATCAATGGGATAAGAGACCTCTGATCGGCGTTTCCGAACCGGCCTGTTCGGTAAATCGGCTGAGGTAACTACCTGGCCGCTGTGCCGGGTTGTACGGCGAGCTTCGTACTGCTGCGTCTTCAAAAGAAAGTTTGGATCCAAATAAGCAAGAGGGTGAGAAAATTTTACTTTCCAGTTTGCTTGACGGATTTTTTATGTTGGCAGAGGATCTGAATCGGAGGAAAGAATAGTTACCTCTACGTCCTTAGGGTGACTGCCTTCAGCGTCGTCCTGATAATAAACATTGTCAATGAGATGTATGAAAAATGAACCAAGAGAGTCAAGTTCTACCTCTGATTCCGGATTACGCACATTGTCATCAGCTTGTAGATCGGAGGATGCAGTGGTCTTTCTCTTGGCAGGTTTTTTAACAACCTTGGTCTTTGGACGAACTGGCTTGACCGGTTTGTCTTGCGGTTTTGCCGGTTTATCTTGTGATGGTTTCTTGTTACAGAACGGATCATCACCCAGTCAGAAAATAATCACACTCTCAGAGAATATTTGGACATAAGCAAATTCAGATACAAAGGATTGTATGATTCTTACAGCTGGTGATTTGTTGAAGGTGCAGAAAGGGAGTAGTCCGATTTGGGCACAGACGGCCTCCGATTTGTTCAGTATTCTCTTTACAGCCTCAGTGACTTCTTCGTCTGTAAGTTGAATATCAATGTGCCGCTGAGCATCCTTCAGACTACCCGTGTACTCACACATCAAACCGGGGCGCCGGCTTAAGGGCAGAATGCTCCAGCTTATCCAGCAACGAGCAAGATCAACTCCTGTCAAACCGTTCGCCATGAAGGCTCTAAGCTTTGATAGTTGGGGAGCATAGTTGGCCCGTTCTCTTGCTGTCAATCTCTGAGGAAACGGGGGTGTGTTGCTCAGGCGTTCAGGGCGGTAACCCGGCAGGGGGTTTTCATCAGATGGAGAGGTATCCATGCAGTAAAACCAAGTTTGGTTCCACTCTTTGGGGTGACTGTGGAGTTTGGGATGGGGGAAGGTGACTTCTTTCCTCTTCTGAACTGCCATTCCGCCCAGTTCCGTATTGGGTCCATCTGAGAACTCGGTGCGACGGTTTAAGTGAAAGAAATCCCTAAACAGTTCGACTGTAGGTTCCTCTTGCAGATAAGCTTCACAGAATACTTGGAAATGGCAGATGTTGGTAACGAAGTTGGGACCGATGTCTTGAGGGCGCAACTGAAAATTGGCTAGCACATCTCGGAAATTTTTTGAACCGGGAGGGCTAAAACCTCGTCCAAGATGATCAGCAAACACGACTACTTCTCCATCCTTGGGTGTAGGAGGATTTTCCGGGCCAGGGACCCTCCAGTGGATGACATTTTTCTTGGCTAAGGCGCCCGTTTTAACAAGGTTGTTTAATTGTTCCTCGGTTACTCGAGAGGGAGCCCAATTGCACTCATAAACTTGTTTAGCCATGACAAGGAAAATCTGAAACATGAGTATTACCGGTTTAAGATTTACAGTGGACAGCTATACATCGGTATGAGGATACTAGCATATTGGTAAACCGGAGTCTGGCAATGGAACGGTGTAATGCATTGGCGGTTCAACAGGGGACTAATGGTATCTACCGGGTCATCATTTTTTCTGTGAGGTTAAACCGGCCAATCTGGTATTCAAAGGGTGTAAGAGAAGGAAGAAACAAGTTTCACATCTTGCTATGGTAATTTCAGATCTACCGCGCGTAGGAAAAACAAAATATATTCTGACCTAAATTCCAGTGTACTGAAGGTTCACCAAGATGAGATGAGTTGCATATCAAACAGGTGCTGAAACTGCTAAAGCGCGAGATCTATGTGGTTTAAACTATTACCGCATGAGACCTATGTGGTTTTTGGATCTAACCCATGGATATAAATAAGGGAAAAGAAGGGCGGCGACGAACACCGATGAACGACAGAAACCCTAAGTGCAGATTTATGGTAAGAGAAAGGGGAGACTTACGGATGCTGTTGAGCAGCGGCGGCGCGCGGAGGAGCTCTGGTATGTTCAGGTCGATGCAGCGGCCAAGGTTGGTGCAGCAGTCGAAGGTTGACGGCGGCGGCTGAGGTCGAAGGTTCGGGCGTCGCGAGGATGAAGATGAAGCGAAGAGGCACGAGGGGGAAACTGGAAAGACCCCCTGGCCCTATTTATAAGGAGATAAAATGACATATGCGAAAATCGAGGAGCCGGATTTTTGGATATAAGGTGATGCTGTCGCCTCGATTGTCCGAGGCTCGTTAGTGACAGGTGACGTCATGGCGGTTTACCAAGATCCTAGAAGATGATGTCATGGCGGTTTACAAGACTGTGTGAAGATGTTGAAGAAGAAATTTTCTCAAGTATTGAGGATTGACATGAACCAGTTCAAATCAATCTAGGGCCTAATGTTGGGGATATTACCACTGGGCGTAAACCGGCCAGGAGAGGCCGGGTTAACTTCATAAGTAGTTCATCTGTATCTAAAGCCCATGAAGACAGACGGTGACGGTTCATGAAGGCCCAGGGCCCAAAGCCGGTTTAAGGCATGTAGACACAAACCGGTATTGAGATGTAAACTTGTGTTGTAAGATATGCGTAGGAGAGACCGAGCCGGACACGATTATGAGCCGGCCTCGGAGTCTGTAAACCGACGGGCGTCAACCCATGTATATAAGGGGACAACCCAGCGGCGGTTCAGGGACAACAGACAACAACTCGAGACTCAGGCAAAGCGTATTCGCTCAATGGTCATTGAAACCCCATCAATTCCATCACAACTAGACGTAGGCTTTTACCTTCATCGAAGGGGCCGAACTAGTATAAAACTCTCTTGCGTCCCTTGTCCGCTTTAACCCCTTCAAGCTAACCCGTAGCGATGGCTCCACGACTAAGTCCTTTCTCTAGGACATTTGCCGTGACAAAACCACGACAATAGCAGTAAAGATAATGATGTGAAACAACAGCCAAGCATGATATATCAACAACTTTCTCTCCAACTTTCCTCTGGAAAAGTTTGTGCCAATTTTTTTGATATTTTTTTTTGAAGAATAGTACTGACTCAAGCTTTAAAACGCAAAAGGAATCACTCAATTCCGAGTTCATATGAGGAGTCAAAAAATTCCAAAACTGACCTGAAAAACTAGAATAAGCTGTATTCGCGAACTTCGGAGGGAAAAACGACCTATTTTGAAGCCGATTTTGAGGTGCCAAATATTGAACTAACTTCCGCAACTATTTAGATGTGGCTCGTCGCTAGTTTTCATTTGAGTACTCACGGAGCCAAAACGGAATTCGTACGAGGAAGTTATGCCTATTTTACTGAACAGTGCACAAAACAGATTCTAGTCCAAATTCAACTACGAGATTGAGTCTAGATAGATCCGAATTTTATTTTTTTCTTCTCTCTTTTTTTCACACTTTTTTCTCTTTTTCTTTCTCTCTTTTTTTTCTCTGACTTTTTTTACTTTCTTTCTCTTTCTTTCTCTATCTTTTTTTTCTCTCTCCCTCTTTCTAAAACAAACTAGATAGGATGCAAATTGCATCAAGCAAAGATGTGAAAGATCTCAACTATGATTTTGACAATGAATGGTGGGTAGCACGTGGTGGAAATTGATGGATGGGTGGTGGACAGCGGAAGGGATAACGATGCATCGGCGGCGTGACTAATGTGGACAGAACTTGAAACTCTAAACGAACTAGACACTAAGACCAGCAACTCGACACGACGATGCAACCAATAATTCAACTATGCAAGCAAGAAAATAAAATTGCAAAGGCTCAGACTGGCTTGGACAAAGGAAGAATTGATCTAACTTTTTTTGTGGCTTTTTCTTGGACAATAGGTAAGAAAATAAATCTAATCTAGAATAACTTGAAATTCTCACCGAGCAACCTGAAACCTGATACCACTTGATAGAGCCGGGGTGTCCCGATCTTTCGATGAGATGATAACTATTGATTTGGTGGAGATGACTTTGATGATCCGACTACAAACGTGCACGATGTTGCGCCTTAGCAATCGCTAAACCAACTCCGAGAGGTTATTGACCACGCCGGAGCACGATCAACCTGACCATGAAGGTCTATTCCTGCAAACAATCGAAGAACAAGCAAGAATATGATAAAACAATCTGAATATTGCGAATATATATGAAGTATTGATAAAGGTGGGGATCCGGAAGCGGTCTTGGTCTGGTCATTGGACACAAACGAAGTACACGAAGTTGCAATGGCTAACTTTTAACCAAACAAATCCCAAGGAAAAAGCTACTAGATGGATCTACTTATATAGGAGCAAGGGGTGGTGGCCAATGAGGTGGGAGGACGTCCCAAGGCAGCCTAAAACTAACCCTAAGTCGTACAAGGCTCATGGTCCCAAGTGGAGATGATGCAACACCTTTGGACTTGTAGTTTGACTCGGATTCTGCTGCAGCGTCAGATTGTTTCATCGATAACTCAACGCTCCAGATCAATTTTAAGGTGAACTCAATTGGGTTGGAAAGAGCACGAAATCTACTTTCCAACAGAAAAGGAATCACCCAATTTGGAGTCCGGATGAAAGAGTTCTTGGCATTTTGAGTCAGGTATGTTTGTGAAGTCCGAATCTGAATTCAGAACGTGAGAGACTTGGACTTTATCTTCTCTTGGCCCAAAAGTGACGTGAGAGGACTTTTTTAACAGCACATAAACCTCACTTTTTTCCCTTATCTTCATATGTGGATTGTACAAATGTCCCATACACCTGCAATTAGACATGGCACACAAGTTTATGAAGTATTTTTGTCCTGGATGACATAAATAAATTATTGCATAGTTTGCATTAGAAATCACCTCACAAATATATATGTATGCAAATATTTTTGGTCGTATCCAAGGTAGTCATATCCTCATCATCCTGCCCTTCTTGAAAACAAAGCCGTCCTCGGCATTGCTTAATCTGAAATGTGGCTAACAAAAGAGACAAGGTGTACATGTTGTATATGTATATGTCATCCATTTTTACTTCCCTTGGTTTTTGCACATATGACACATGTATACATGAGTAACTTTCATAGGTAGTCATGTCCTCATCAGGCTGCTGCCGGAGAGGCCGGCAAGGCTGCTGCTGAGGAGGCCGCCAAGGGGCCTGCTGGGGAGGCTGGCAAGGCTGCTGCCGAGGAGGCCGCCAAGGAGCCCGCCGAAGAGGAGGTGGCCGATGACCAACCTTCCTCCCCTACAGCCCCCGCCCCGGGCAAGTACTTGAAGGTGGGCGATGATCTGTTCGTCTGCCTCACGGGGACGACAAGCACCAGAGCGCCCGTCGAAGGGGAGGTTTTCGACGATGAGGCCCTCGCTACCGCCGGGCTCCAGGTTGTTGACGAACCGAGCGCCAGCAACGATGGTTCCCAAGAGGAGCAGCTCCTCCGGGCCATGAGCGCCAATTTCCAGAAAATTTAGGCGCTCCACCGTGCCCGCCAAGACAAGGTGAACTCTAGGACGGCGGCCGTGGACAAGGCAGAAGTAGACTTTCAGGAGCGCGTCGCTCAGATGCAAGTCTGGTTCGCCGAGGCCCGACAAGGCCTAAGGGCCACCCAGGATCAGTTGGATGAGCGCTAGCGAGAGCTCCTCTTGAAGCAGGCTGACATCAAGAAGGCCCAAGAGGGGGCGAAGGAACAGGCCACCAAGGACGAAACTGACTAAAGGCAGCGCCAAGCTCTGCTAGACACCCAAGAGGAAGACCTCGTTACTTGTGAACAGGCGCTTGCCGCCACGCTACGCGGCAAGGACGAGGAGATCGAGAAGCTCGTCGTGCAGCGGACCTAGGAGCTGGAGCAGAAGCACAAAGATGCACTTGATGCTCTGGCCCTGGACCAAGTCAGCAAGGTGGAGAAGCTGGAGCTGGAGCTGGAGGAGCCGAAGGAGGAGAGCTCAAAGCTGACGAAGGACAGGGACATGACTAGCCACACCCTAGCGGATTTGCAGGTCACCATCTCCGACAAGACCAAGCTACTCTCCGAGGCCAGTGATTCCATCGATGATCTGAAGCTGAAGCTAGACACCTTAGAAGGGACGCTTTCGGAGGTCAGGGCCCGTGAGGAGACCCTGAACAAGGCCCTTGAGGACGAGAGGCAGCTGTTGCAGAACGCCCTCGCTGCCCACAACGACTATGTGGACAGCACGAAGCTCTGGACCAGCCGCCTCATCGACGTTGCAGGGGGTCTCACCATGCAGCTAGCCGTCATGGGCATGCCGGACTTCAGGTACTCCTAGGAGGTGAACATAAGCCCCAGTGCCAGGCTGACCTTGTTCTTCGAGCGCGTCCTCGACGCCCTGGAGCAGCTCCGCTCTAGTCGAGCAACTTATCTGGCCAATAAGGCTCGGAAGCTTTGCCGGGGCGCCCTGACCAAGGTGCTCACCAAGGTGGCGTTCTGGAACCCTGGCGTCGACTTTGCCAATGCGCTTGAGAGTTTGCCGGAGGATGCGGACCTCAAGGCACTCGAAGAGTGTATCGAGCCCATCATCAGCTGCGTTGACGGAGTCAGGAGGTTGGAAGGCCAGCGTCAGGACTAGCCACCCTGTTTCTCATTGCCGTTGCGAGTTCATGCCCAAGACAATTTTATCTTAAGTTAGAACCGCGGCAACCACTAATGCAATATAACTTTGCAGTATTTTGAAATAGTGCATGCTATCTTCATGTTTGATCTTTCTTTGTATGTACACACCCTACGCTTAGTTGGATAGGTTTGCCTGCACGTAAACCCGTGCTGTGGCGCTTTGAGGAACAGATCTTTAGCAGCCTGCTGGGTGCGCTTGCTGCCGGGCAAGCCACCTTGCCATTCTCGGCGCAGCCGCTTGAACTGTTGAGCGGACTTGAAACAGAACAAGGGCGTTGCCAATAGAGGAAGGGTTCCTTTGCATGCAGGTTTTCCATACAAGGAGCAAAATATTTCGAGGAAAATAACCCTATAAAAAGGAAATTGCTCAAGGTTTAGCGTGACTTAGCTTTTCGTCGCCACGCGGATGGTTGTTGCGGCTGCAAACGACACCGCTCGCCTGGCTGATGGCACCAGAGTGATGGGGATGATTTTGACCTCCTCCGCCACCAGCGCCTGCCCTGTCGCTTGCACGCACCGCCGCGGATAGACCGGCTCCAGGCGAGCCGACCGCTGGGGCCGCCTTCTTCTTCGGAGCCATCGCGATGAAGGAGTCGATGCACTAACTTCTAGACCAGATTTTCATAGTGGTGGCGCGCCCACCAAAATTCCTGTAAAATTCAAAACTCGCCTGAAAATCATGTAACTTGGCATGGTGTTGTGACATGGCACCAACATGCAGTGGTAAATAAATCAAATTGGGACAAGTTTTGGTATAAACTTCTCAGAAACCAGAGCTTCTCTCAACAAGCCTCATGGTCCTGAGAGGGAACGTGTCACCTCTATGTGGGAAGCGACATACACTGCCTCTTCCCGCCTTGATTTATTTTAAAGAGGCAACATGCAACTGTAGAAGTGTCGTGTTAAAATTTGGAATTATTCAAGGTCTGTTCGGCCTTTTATACATTATTTGAGTTTCTAGACATTTAATGTGCATAATTCAAATTTGAACTACACGTACATGCCCCATTGCACCCAATTGGGTTAAAAATCATATATGTGTCCTTGGGTGAATGTTTAGGTCCCATGCAAAAAATGGGAATGAATTTCAACCATCTGGGTGGGGTGGCTCAACCTTGAACATTGAGAAACTTGGTTTTAAAATTTGTGTAAATCCAAAACTCACGTGAAAATCATGAAACTTGGCATGGTGTTATGACATGGCACCAACATGCTGTGGTAAAAGGTTTGTCTGATTTGGGAAAAAATTTGGTATAAACTTCTAACAAATCGGACCTACTCTCAAAAAGCCTCATGGTTCTTAGAGGGAACATGTAACGTCTCTGTGCAAAATGACATACACTGCCTCTTCCCGCCTTGATTAATTTTACACAGGCAACAACCAACTATAGGAGTGGCATGTTAAAATTTTGAATTGTTAAGGGGTCGTTTGGCCTTTTATACATTATTTGAGTTTCTAGGCACTTAATGTGCATAATTCAAATTTGAACCACAAGCGCGTGCCCTAGAGCACCAAACTGGGTACAAAAATTATATACATGTCCTTGGTTGAATATTTAGGTGCCACTCAAGAAAAATGGGAATGAATATCCAAAATCTAGGCGTCATGGCTCGGCCTTAAACATTTAGAAACTTGGTTTTAAAATTCCTGTAAATCCAAAACTCGCGTGAAAATCATGAAACTTGGCATGGTGTTATGACATGGCACCAACATGTTGTGGTCAAACAATTTTCCTATTTGGGACAAGTTTTGGTATAAACTTCTCACAAACCGGAGCTTCTCTAAAAAAGTCTCATGGTTGCGAGAGGGAACGTGTCACCTCTGTGTGCAAAATGACATACGCTGCCTCCTCCCGCCTTGATTTATTTTACAGAGGCAACATGCAACAGGAGTGTCATGTTAAAATTTCGAATTATTATGGGGTCTTTTGGCCTTCTATACATTATTAGAGTTTGTAGGTATTTAATGTGCATAATTCAAACTTCACTGGTAGAGCGAGGTGCTATACAAACGGTTTTTAACCCCTTTCCGCGACGGCATTCTGAACCGTCACCTAGTGAGTGACTGCAATTGGGGGGGGGGGTCCTTCCCACACGACCCAAAAACCGTCGGGGATATGCCCTCCTGGCACACACGCTCGGTAAAATGAGGTCGTGTGTGACTGGGGAGCGAACAAATACGGTTATACGTATGGTTGTGCTAAAAAATATAATTATACAGGCCAAATCTTTCTGATTGTAAGTACATCACACAGTTAGTCCCCGCTAAACGTTTTCGTTCGTATGTACATTCCAGACAATCAATCCAAGGAATATGTTTCTGTTAGTATGTACATACCACACAGTTAATCCAAGAAGTATGTTTCCGTTCGTATATACATCCCACACAGTCACTCCAAGGAAAACGTTTCCGTTCACAGGTACATCACGCACAATTTTCCCCATTAAATCGTTTGTAATAGCGTTTCCATTGCACACGATATTAAAAAAATTATCGTTTGCGTTATTGAATACATCATACATTGTGCATAGACGAAACTATGTGGCAAAGGTTGTCCATCACACACACTTTTTATGTGGTAAACATTTGCGCAAGGTGGCCTAACGCAAATAGTTTTCAAGAGGATGTCGTGTGTGATTGTTCATTGATCCAACATGGTTTATTCCTAGAAACTGTGTGTGTTGCCTGAGGTCATCGCCCACGGTGTTTTCTCATTAACCGTTTGCAATAGAAAAACCCAATTAGCAGGGTAATTGGCCATTAGCAGGATAATTTCCCTATTATTAATAATCCATTTATTAATCTAATTGACATTTCATATTGAGCACACAATATATTGCATTTCCATATTAAGGAAGCAGGATTTCATAATTGAAATACATCAGAGTACAACATCATATAGCTTTAGCACTCAGCTACCCCATTACACAACTGCACCAGCACCAAGTTACACAGGCAACATTTAGAACCTTTCGAAATTAGCATCATAGACGATACATAGACAGATGTATCTCATCTGGAAAACTGCTGAAGCGTAAGGCGAATATTGAGCATTCATTGATGTTGAAGGTCTTTGCAACTTTAGACCAGTGCCTGTGGATGATTGATCGTCCATCCTTTGTCCTCTTCAGGAACACTTCAATATTGAACCGTGAGTGTTGTATGAAAACCTTCCTCGCCTCCTGACCATATAGGTGGTTTGAGAGGTAATCATCAATGAACTGCTTTGGAAAGGCCTGAAAACAAGAATGTGCATAAATATGTTCTCTATATTGAAAATTAGGCAAATGAATAAAAAAAGGCAAGGTATAATAGTTAGTACCATCTTGTAGTGAACTGATGTCTTCTTCATTGTGCAGACAAAGATCTTGTTGTTTTTTGTCGCTAATTTCTTTATCCTAACAGTCTTTCTGAGTGTCTTGACTTGACTGATATTGATGGACAACTCATTTCCCCATATGCAAAAAGGGTCGAACAGTGGGTCAAAACTCAGATAGCAGGACCTACATGTGCAAGACAAAATTGTTAAAAACCTAAATATTAGAATGGTTCCTGCAATTGCACAATATTGTGCTATTAGACAAAGGACCATGCATGTGCAAACCTCGATTGTAAACCTCAGTGCTTCCCATTGTTTCCCTGCAACACATATTAGGTAGTTAGTCATCAGGTTAAGTGAGGGTTCGCATGCTATCAGTAAAATATGTTGATGAAAAATAAGCACATTGCAGATTCATCAGATTAATTCAAGCCACATGGAAAACCCATTTATCCAAACCAAGCATGATTAAGAACTAGGAAATATAGCAGTTGTATATGTTTCTCATGTATTAAGTGAAGCCAAATTTGATTTATTTCTCACATGCACAACAATACAAAATTCTACCCACGAGAATTGGACATCGCATTGCAGAACCGAACCAAGCAGTTAACTAAACACCACAACAAATGAACCAAACACCACAACAAATGAACCAAACATTAACTGAGCACCACATTGCACAATATAACATACACCTAATAGAAGATCAGATAGTTAACCAAACCAAGCATGCTTAACAACTTGGAAATATAGCAATTGTATTTGTTTCTCATGTATTTAGTACAGCCAAATTTGATTTATTTCTCACATGGTATACAATAACAGAATGCACCCACAACAATTGAACATCGTATTGTAGAATTGAACCAAACAGTTAACTAAACACCACAACAAATGAACCAAACATTAACTGAGCACCACATTGCATAATATAACATACTCCTAATAGAAGATCAGATAGTTAACCAAACCAAGCATGCTTAACAACTTGGAAATATAGCAATTGTATTTTTTTCTCATGTATTTAGTACAGCCAAATTCGATTTATTTCTCACATGGTATACAATAACAGAATGCTCCCACAACAATTGAACATCGCATTGCAAAATTGAACTAAACACCACAACAAATGAACCAAGCGTTAACTGAGCACCACATTGCAAAATGTATAACATACTAGAAGATCGGACAGCTAACCAAACCAAGCATGCTTGACAACTTGGAAATATAGCAATTCTATTTGTTTCTCATGTATTTTGTAAAGATGATTTTCATTTATTTCTCTCATGGAAGGCAATACAAAATTGCGGCCTGAAGAATTGAACATCACATTTGCAGAATTGAACCAAACAGTCAACTGAAGATGATAACTAATTAACCAAATAGTTAATAAGTGAGCACCACATTGCACGACATATAGAACATATACACTAGAGCAACAGATTGCATGGTAAAATTAGATACCACAATTCACTAGAATTTGTTAAGGAAAGGTAGGAGTAGTACATGCAATGCGTAAACCGAGCATGCTTAACCGGCGTAGCTAGCAAACTGAACATGGGTCCTTATAGTGAGCTAATAAGACAAGCTACTCCTCATCGTCGGAGATATCGATGATGATTGGCTCCTTGGACATGGAAGAGGGCGAGGCCTCCACATCATGGGTGCCCTCGTCATAGTGGTGAGTTGCCTGAGCCGCTCCGTGCACCAACCTCCTGGCTCTTGAGTTGAGGTAAGCACATGCACGCTGAGAAAACACCTCGTACTCTTCGTCGAAGGCACCGAGGGTGGCCTCGAGAAAACGCCACGAACTGTCGTTTAAATCAGCCAACCGCGTCGCAGCATCGGCACGCGAGGCGCCGACGGTGGCCTCAACGGCGAGGTGCTCCTCCAAGATCTGGGGGTCGGCACGAATGGCAGCCATTACAACCTCATCGGTGCGTGCGGCCGTGATTTGCTTCTCCGCTGCCAAATGCTCCTTGAGCTCTTGGCTATACTGTGTGCATCATGGCTTAGGGTGGTGCTTATTTGGTGGAGGGGTCGGTGATTTGGGTGGAAGGTGAAGCGCATGTGGTCAGGGCATGTGGGATGTGCAAGGAGGAGGAGGACGGGGGTCGGGTGTGGATTACCTGCCTGGATAGACAAGGTCGAGCAGCGTGAAGGAGGGTCGCCGGCGAGGAGGCGGCGCTGCAAGCAAGGAGTGAAGGTTTCAACTTGGAAAGGAAGGCGGAAAATAGGGGAAATGTGGCTTTTGGTAAGGGGGAGGGGGTGGGGAGCTAGATATTTCCGCGAAAGCCGAAATTTTGAATCGGTGCAGCGAAAAAACTGGCGCGCAAAGTGTCATCAGACACAGTCCCTTATTCAGCATTATGTATTACATGTGAACATCACAAACGATTCATATTGCTTAACCCGTGTGTGATGAGTTTGAACATGCAAATTTTTGTTCGAATTTCCGTGGTTACAGTGGTCATCCACGTCATTGCATAATTTGGGTACACAAAGGAGACTACAACACACCCACACTTCTTAATCGAGCAAGTTCACCAATTAAACAGAGCTAGCTGACCTAAACATTACTCTAACAAATTAAAGACCGGTGCTCTTAATTAAACAAAACAAAGAGTACTACTACGGCTGGTGCTCGTCGATCTTCGCCGCCTCCTCCATGTCCAGCTCACGCCCAACGGTCTCCTGGGGAAGGGGCTCCATGGCATCCATCGCACCATACTCGGCAAGCATCTCGCCATCCGCGTCCCCCATCTCTTTGGAAAAGGCCGCCATGAGCTGGGCGTGGGCGGCCGCGATCTGGAATTCGACGGGCTCCGTCGTGGCAAGGTATGCGGCGGACGAACGGACGGCTGCTCGAACACTCTCGGCGACTCCCAACTCTTCGGCCATGGGTTGTCGACCGTTGTCGGAGAAGCTTCGTTCGATTTGTGCGGTGACTGCCATGAGCTTGGCATGGGCGGCCTCGACATGGTCGTGGGCAGCCTCCATTAGGGCTATGGCCGCCACTGCGGAACGGACACCTCCTGTGCCGCTCACGCCAGTTGCTATCCCTAAGGCAGATGTTGCTGCCACCACCTCAGAAGCAACAGCGGCCGTTTGGGCTGCCTTGGCCGCCCGGTCACAGATTGCGGCCGTGCTCATGCACCTTGTTAGCACGTGCATGGTGGCTGTGGCCGCGCTCTCTCCGGAGTGGGCCGCCAAAGTTTCCCTCACGACGCGGGTCCATGTCCCCATCTTTCACCGACGACGATTGAATAGTGAAATGATATTTGGGGAGCGAGCTAGTGTGCTTGACACGCTGGTTGTGGACTGTAGCCGACGCACCTTCTGGCGTAATCCATAGGCATACTAAACTCCGACGGTGCTCCAAGATATTTTGTATTGCATCTCACACAGTTGGTCATAATAAACTGTGTGCGATCTACTTGATTTGAATTACATAAATGGGGTCACATCGGCAATGGAGGGTGTTTGAATTGCTAGAACTTTTATCTGTAGTGAACATCCAACTATATGTGTGTCATAAAAAATTGGAATTATTCAGGGTTCGTTTGGATATTTTATACATTAACTTGGTTTTCTAGCCATTTCAGGTGCACAATTCAAAATTAAACTACATGCACATGCTTCGGTGCACCAACATGGGTTGTAAAATCATATATGTGTCCATGGGTTTATGCTTATGTCCAACGCAAGAAATGGGGATGAATTTCGAGCAGCACGACACTGTGGCTCCCCAGCGAACGTTGAGGTACTTGCTTTTGTAATTCTAGTAAATCCAAAACCCATCTGAAATTCATGAACCTTGGCATGCTATCATGGAGTGGCATCAACATGTTGGGGTAAAAAATATTGTCCCATTTGTGGCAGCTTATGGCATAAGCTTCTCACAAACCAGAGCTTCTCACAAGAAGCCTCATGGTTCCATTAGGGAAACGTGTCACCTTTGTGGACAAAATGATATTCGTCGCCTCATCTTGCTTTCAATTTTTTCCTGGTGTAAACATAGAACAACAGGAGTGTCGTGTTAAATTTTGGAATATTTCACGGGTCGTTTGGACATTTTTATATATTAACTGAGTTTTCTAGGCATTTATGTGCATAATTCAAAATTGAACTACATGCACATGCTCACGTGCATAAAACAGATTGAAAAATCAAATGTGTGTCCTCGGTTGCAAGCTTAGGCCACATGCAAGAAATGAGAATGAATGTCAAACACCTTGACACTATCGCTCGGCCGCTAACATTGAGGTACATGGTTGTAAAATTCTAGTAAATCGAAAACTCGTCTGAAATTCATGAAACTTGACATGATATCATGGAACGAGATCAACATGCCGCGGTAAAAATATTGTCCCATTTGGGGCAGGTTTGGGTATAAGCTTCTCGCAAACCAGAGCTTCTCTCACAACAAGCCTGATGGTTTTGATAGGGAATGTGCCACCTTGGGGGACGAAATGATATTTGTTGCCTCTTCTTACTTTCAAAAAATTTCCTGTGTCAACATAGAACAACAGGAGTGTTATGCCAATTTTTGGGATTTTTCGGGGTTCGTTTGGACATTTTTATACATTAACTGAGTTTTTTATGCATTTATGTGCACAATTCAAATTTGAACTACATTCACATGCTTCGGTGCATATAAATGGGTTTAAAATTGAAATGTGTGTCCTTGGTTGCATGCTTAAGTCCCATGCAAGAAATTACAATGAATGTCAAACACCTTGCCACCGTCGCTCAGGCGCTAACATTGAGATACATGGTTTTTAAATTCTAGTAAATCAAAAACGCGTTCCAAATTTATGAAACTTGACATGCTAGCATGGAACGGCATCAACATGCCATGGTAAAAATATTTTCCCAATTGGGGCCAGGTTGGGGTATAAGCTTCTCACAAACCAGAGCTTCTCACAACAAGCCTCATGGTTACGGTAGGGAACGTTCAACCTTTCTGGACGAAACGATATCCGTTGCCACTTCTTGATTTCAATTTTTTTCTAGTGTCAACATAGAACAACATGAGTGTTGTGTTAATTTCAGGAATTTTTTGGGGTTCGTTTGGACATTTTTACACATTAACTGAGCTTTCTATGCATTTCTGTGCATAATTCAAATTTGAATTACACGCACATGCTCCAGTGAATGTAAATTGGGTGAAAAATCAAATCGGTGTCCTTGGTTGGATGCTTAGGTCCCATGGGAATGAATGTCAAACACCTTGCCACCGTCGCTCGGCCGCAAACATTGAGATACATGGTTTTTAAATTCTTGTAAATGCAAAACTCGTCTGAAGTTCATTAAACTTGACATGCTATCATGGAGCGGCATCAACATGCTGTGGTAAAAAAATTGTCCCATTTGGGCAGGTTTGGGTATAAGCTTCTCGCTAACCAGAGCTTCTCACAACAAGCCGGATGGTTTCGGTAGGGAACGTGCCACCTTTGGGGACGAAACGATATTTGTTGCCTCTTCTTGCTTTAAATTTTTTTCTAGTGACAACATAGAATGAAAGGAGTGTTGTGTCAATTTTTGGGATTTTTCGGGGTTCGCTTGGAATTTTTTTTACATTAACTGGGTTTTCTAGGCATTTTATGTGCATAATTCAAATTTGAACTACATGCACATGCTCCAGTGCAGAAAAATGGGTTGACATATCAAATGTCTGTCCTTGGGTGCATGCTTAGGTCCCATGCAAGAAATGGGAATGAATCTCAAACACCAGGGCACTGTTGATTTCCGGCAAAACTTTGAGATACTTTGTTTTAAAATTCTAGTAAATCCAAAACTTGACTGAAATTCATGAAACTTGGCATGCTATCATGGAATGGCACCTGACATGTTGTCATATTTTTCGTGTCTATTTTGAAAGAAGGCGCACTCGAATAACAGCCACCAAAGGCATTTTGAAACAAATAGCTGCCAATTTAACATCTCAAACATTTTTTAATTTAAACCGTGTGTGTTCTGTTAACCATTCACTATATGAGGTGCCGTGCGGATAGCTGCTTGACTGAACGGGAGGCGTGCGAGCGCAGTCCGGTGCGCAGGCTGACTGAGAGGCATGCAAGTTGTCCTCCAATGCATAGGCTCACTGGGAAGCGTGCGGGCTGTATGCTGCGTAGGCTCACTGGGAAGCAAGCCCTTTGACTTCCATGGTCGTCCGCCTTGCTCGCTTCCTCTCCATTAATGGCGCCCGAGCCGCTGTTTAATATGGGCGGCCTTACTGTTCGCCTCCCATTCCCCTCCCTCCCGCAGACCTCCACCAACGCCATGGCTTAGAAGGATCATCTACCACTAGTCTTGAAGTTTGGTGAAGTCGATTTCGAGTTAGAGGAGATAGAAAATAAGGAGGAATGGGGCCTCATGGACATGGCCCTGAACGAGCTGGCCGCGGCGGTTGCTGCCCCCGCGCCCGTCCTAGCTCTCATCCCCGCGCTGGCTCCAGCGACCATCCCCATAGCATTGAGGGGCTGGTTGCCGAGCACTATCGTACAGCTAGAAGCCGCGGGCATCAGTGAGGTCTCCGCGGACCCGCGCGAGCTCGTGTACATGCTAGCGCCAGCGCCCGTGCCCGTGCATGCCCCTCCACCCATCGTGGCACCGGTCCCCGTGCGTTTTCCTGCACCCTCCGTGCCCGTGTGCGCCCCCCCTCAGCGGCATGGGATGTCGCCATCGACCTCTACCTCGCAGTGCTGCCAGTTGCCGTCCTCCCGCTCCCCGCCCATCGATCGCGCTACACATGATGTTTGATTTCCAAGTGAAAAACATTACGTCTGCCTTGAAGACTTCAACTCCGGCGTCCCGAAGGACAACAACGACAATGCCGGTGCGGCACGCCGCCTCCGCCACCGTCGGATATAGTATTTTTTGGGTTTAATATTGTATCTCGATCATATGAATATAAATTTGCAGTGTGACTGAATGAAAGATATGGTTTGAACAAACTAGCGTTTTTCTCTCTTAACGTACAGACTTATCAAATGATTTTCTTTTAAAAAATGTCAATAGTTTTTAAATATAAAACACTCATCGCAAACGTTTTAGTTAGAACACCCGTATGCAATCCGATAGCTTCCCCAGGAAGCCAAGGGAAAATGTGCCAAGCAGGATTTGTGCAGCTCTTGATCGCAAACGTTTTAGATAGAACACCCGTATGCAAACTGAGAGCTATGGTCTTCCCCAGTAAGTCAAGGGAAAATTTGCAGCGCAGGATTTGTGCATCTCTTCCATGCAAATGGTTCAGATTGAATACGGTATGCAAAGCCAAACTTCGGCGCTAAGCCAAGAGAAAATGTGCCGAGCAGGATTTGTAAACCGCTTCAATGCAAACGGTTGTTTTGGATGACCCGTGTGCAACCACGTACAGACAATTTGGTAAGATTTGCATCTATCATATTGGGTATATTATCATTTGTCAAACTGGAAAGATTGACATTTGTTGATCTAGTAACATTGCCACTTGTCAACCTTGTAACACTGACTTGTCAAAATATGCAGCTAAAAATCACTAGTACTATCTAATTTTTGCAACAAAAATTCAGTAATTAAGCATAGATTTCATTCATAGATTAAGCAGTCATTCTTTATACAAACAGTTCAACTTGATAGGCGAAGCTACCAAACTTTTCCCCAATTATTTCCAACCACGTACTGAAATAGCTAGTTCAACTATATATACTAGCTAATTCTAAGTACGTTGTACAGTTTCACCACATCTATAGTCAGATGAACTGAACAAAATAGCCTCTAAATACTACTACTATGGAGGGGCTTTGTACTACTTCCCGCAGCCTCTCCTCTGCCGAGCGCGTTCAGTAAGAGGCAAAAGAGGAGGAGCCTACCTACGAGCTGAACAATAGCAATACAGTGCCTGCCGCTATTGCACCTTTAGCAACGCTCACCTCGAACGCCCTCTGCCGCTCCATACGACCCCTCTCGAAGTGGTGGTTCTCCTCATAGATCTCTTGATTCCTCGCCTCTGTGGCGGCATGTGCTGCGGCCACGGCGGCGGTAAGGCTCTTTGCGTGCTCGACGAGGCGCTCCTCCTCATCCTACAGGAACTCGACGGAGCACGCAAGGTCGCTGACGCATGTGCGGGCCTCCACCTCCGCCTCCCGCCTTTGGGTGGTGGTGGCGGAGTAGGTGATGACCACGACGGTCGGTGGTGGGCTGGCTGCCACGGCGGCGAGTGATGGGGTGGCGGCCACGACCACCACCACCCGCCTTCGGGCCGCGGCGGCGGAGCGGGTGATGGCCATGGTGGCCAGCAGTGGGGTGGCGCCACAACGGCCACCTCCCGCCTTCGGGCCATGGTGGCAGAGCGGGCGATGGCCCTGGCTTTGGACGGTGGTGTGGCGGCCACGGCGGCAGACGGTGGGGTGGCGGCAACGGTAGCCGGCAACAGCTACTGACGGGCAGCGGTGGCGGAGCGTGTGGTGGTGTTCCACACACACCCAACAGGGATGCCACACGCACTACACTATGCCAGGGACTGCGCCGCCGCCGCGGTGTAGCCTCCCAGCTGGAGCTGTCCTCTGATGACGGTGGAGTGGCTGAGCGACAATGACGGACCAGTGCCATTGGCGATTGTGGGAGAAGCAGACGAGAAAAGCTACAGGGAGGGAGGGGAAAATACGACGCAGGACTCGCCGACCCTGAGGGTTTATATAGCAGGTCGGTAAGCATTGGGATTTTGGGGGATTTCACCGACTCGGGCTGGAAGCTTGCGCGGGAACCTACGCGGTTGCATGGAAACGGGCTCACCACCATTTGGCCAAAAGAACGCCCCCGCGTGCTGCTCAAGCTTGCACTCTAAGCCGTCTGCGACAGCGGGGTGACAAGATGTGCGAGAGGAGAACGAAAGGACACGTACACATACGGTTAATAAAATAAAAACATTTGCGATTAAATTACCTACTACCCCCGTCCTGGTTTATAAGTCGTCGATGTATTTTTGTGGCAAATTTTGACTATAGATTTAACTAATAAAATACGAATGCATCTCGCCAGAGATTATTTCGTTGGATTCATATTTGAACATAGTTTCCAATTATATAATTTTGTAACATGCATTAACATTTTCTTGGTTAAATTCAAGGTCAAAATATGGCATAGAATATAAAGGGGGCTAATAGACAAAGACGGCGGTAGTAGCACATGACCGCTCTCTACGCAGCGACACAACTGTCGGCCAACCTGTAGACAACTATTTCCTGCATGTTCAACTGCTCCATGTGTGTGGATGCTTGTGGTTGAGGCGGCCGCGGCGCGCTCTGATCGCGTCCCGCCGCGCGCGCTCTACTCTCGCGTCCCTCCGGGCGCTCTTCCTTCGTCCCTCCATGCGCGCTGCCAGTGTTTGGGGCCGGCGCCCGATCATGCACATTAGTGTGCATGCGGTTGCGCCGGGCGCGGCACCACGATGCAGTTACCCGCTGCAAAAACGGCCATGCGGACGCGCCGAGAATCCAGGCCGCCCGACCCCCATTTATTCCTACGGCCACTTACCTTCATCTCTCACACCACACGACACAATAAGCACACCCACGATGACACATACAGAGAGGACATCCAGCGGTTCCAATGGCGCTCCCCGTGCCTCCAATGGCGCTCCCAGCGGCCGACGATGACAACGGCGAGCAGTTCACCACACACCATGTAGTGGACACCCATGTGAGGGGGAAGGCCCTCTCGGTGGTGTACCCAAACAAGCCAGTCTCGGTGGAGAGCTACATCCAAACAATGGAGCAGTTGCTTGCCGAGGAAAAGTGCCAAGTGGTCGGCTTCGACCTCGAGTACACCATCGGTCGTGTCGGCACGATCAGAAGGTTGTCGTCGCCCAGTTGTGCATGCGACATGGCATCCTCGTCTACCACTACCACCTCGCCAGAAGGCCTTGCGAGCATTTCTCTAGGTTTATCAATAGCTCCCCTACTACATGAAGATGAAGGATGAGAGCAAGAAGGACAAGAACACTTGGCACAGTGTCTGGCATGAGACACTAGATGAACAACACATCAAGTACGTGACCAAGGATGCGTACACAAGCTACGAGATGTACATGCGGATCATTGAAATGAGGGAGTGTCTTCTTCCTGCCCAAAACGATGGATCAAGCCACAGAGAAGTGGCGGGAGCGTCACAAGAAGTAGATGACTAGACGATCGTTTCTCCTAGTTTAGAATGCATACAATTGTTTATTGAGGTGTGTGCGATTGATCTGTATAGTCACTTATGTAATTGGATGTTTATTTCAGTTATATATATATATATGCTATTCTTCTGTAGACAGAGCAAATCACACGACTTATTAGCAGCAATCGACTGTGTTATTATTGGTCTTCGCACGCATTTCTAATTACGGACCTGTTTTCCGCGTATCACACACATCTTGTTCAGTTGAACCATTTCTATTGTGTTGCCTAATCACACACAGTTCATCCTAGTGAATTGTATGCGTATATCACACACACCCTCATCTGGCTGCCCGTTTCTGTTGTTCTGCCTCACCGCAAACAGTTCTTCTGGATTAACCGTTTGCCACGCATCGCACACGCAACTCCAATATGAACCGTGTTTGATGTCACCGCCATCGCAAATGTTTTGCATCTTTTTTATGGTTTTATTACATGACCGTTTGTGATTGATGCATCACACACAGTTTCGTCGAACGGTCTCTGATTGGACTCTCGCATTTGGACCATCCTGCAGTAGTGCAACCTAACAAGAAAATACAGATAAACAGGGCATCTGCTCGATAACTGGACAAATGCTCACCGCAACCAACCTAACAACCAAATACAGATAAACAAGGCATCTACTCAGTATAAACAACCAAATATAGCCATTCGTGAAACTGAAGTGGACAATTCATACTTAAAGATCACATAGCCCTATTGAACATTACATTTTTGCATAACTAAAATAATTAAACACGGCATAGTTAAAACACCGCATGGCAAAAGCTACTACAGCAAAGTGTACGGGTTGGCAAGGTAGAAAAGGTAAGATTTGCTGATAGGATGTTACCTCACTTGTCATGGACGGGATTCTTCCAGTTGGAAGAGCACAGACCCATGGTGCGCTCTCTGATGTCAAAGATGGATTGTTTCACCTTGGAAGAACCTTGTGGGTGCCCTCCTCATGGTTGTGGTCGATGAGATCTGACTTGGCAATTGAGGATCCCAAGCCGCCACCATAGAACGTGTCCTTCAGAAATTGAGGGTCACACACGCAACTCTAATATGAACCGTGTTTGATGTCACCGCCATCGCAAACGTTTCGCATCTTTTTTGACAGTTTTATTACATCACCGTTTGTGATTGATGCATCACACACAGTTTCGTCGAAGGGTCTCTGATTGGACTGTCGCGTTTGGACCATCCTGCAGTAGTGCTTGAACTACAGGTGCATGCCCACTGCACCAAACCAGGTTGAAAAATCATATACGTTTCCTTGGGTGAATATTTTGGTGCCATTCAAGAAAAATGGGAATGAATATCCAAAATCTCGGCGTCATGGCTCGGCCTTAAACATTTAGAAACTTGATTTTAAAATTCCTGTAAATCCAAAACTCGCTTGAAAATCATGAAACTTGGCATGGTGTTACTGACATGGCACCGACATGTTGTGGTAAAAAATTATCTGATTTGGGACAAGTTTTGGTACAAACTTCTCACAAACCGGAGCTTGTGCCAAAAAGCCACATGGTTCGGAAAGGGAACGTGTCAGCTCTGTGTGCGAAACGACATACGTTGCCTCTTCCCGCCTTGATTTATTTTACAAAGGCAACATGCAACTGTAGGAGTATCCTGTTAAAATTTGGAATTATTCATACAGGAGTGCCGTGTTAAAATTTAGAATTATTCATGGTTCATTTGGCCTTTTTATACATTATTTGAGTTTCTAGGCATTTAATGTGCTTAATTCAAATTTAACTACATGCACATGCCCCGACGCACCAAACTGGCTTGAAAAATCATATGCGTGTCCTTGGGTGAATATTCAGGTCCCATGCAATAAATGGGAATGAATTTTAAACATCTAGGCATCGTGGCCCGGCCTTAAACATTGAGAAACTTGGTTTCAGAATTCCTGTAAATCCAAAACTCTCCTGAGAATCATGAAACTCGGCAAGGTATTATGACATGGCACCAACATGTTGTGGTAAAAAAATTGTCTGATTTGAGACAAGTTTTGGAATAAGCTTCTCACAAACGAGAGCTTCTCTCAAAAAGCCTCATGGTCCCGAGAGGGAACGTGTCACCTATATGTGCGAAACGACACACGCTGCCCCTTCATGCCTTCATCTATTTTACATAGGCAACATATAACCATAAGAGTGTTATTTTAAAATTTGGAATTATTTAGAGGTCGTTCGACATTTTATACATTATTTGAGTTTCTAGGTATTTACTTTGCATAATCCAAATTTGAACTACATGCACATGCCCCAATTCACCAAACCGGGTTGAAAAATCACTTAGTTTTCCTTGGGTGAATGTTTAGGTGCCATGCAACAAATGGGAATGAATTGCAAACATCTTGGCGTCATGGCTCAGCCTTAAACATTGAGAAACTTGGTTTTAAAATTCATATAAGTCCAAAACTCGCCTGAAAATCATGAAACTTGGCATGGTGTTATGACATGGCACCAACATGTTGTGGTAAAAAAATTGTCCGATATGGGAAAAGTTTTCGTATAAACTTCTCACAAACTAGAGCTTGTCCCAAAAAGCCTCATGGTTCCAAGAGGGAACGTGTCACCTCTGTGTGCGAAACGACATACGCTGCCTCTTCCAGCCTTGACTTATTTTACAAAGGCAACATGCAACTGTAGGAGTGTCGTATTAAAATTGAGAATTATTCATCGTTAGTTTGACCTTTTTATACATTATTTGAGTTTCTAGGAATGTAATGTGCATAATTCAAATTTGAACTACAGGCGCATGCCACAGTGCACCAAACCGGATTAAAAAATCATATATGTGTCATTGGGTGAATGTTTAGGTCCCATTTGAGAAATTGGAATGAATTACAAAAATCCGGGAGTCATGGCTCGGCCTTAAACATTGAGAGACTTGGTTTGAAAATTCCCGTAAATCCAAAACTCGCCTGAAAATAATTAAACTTGGTATGGTGTTATGACATGGCACCAACATTCTGTGGTAAAATATTTTTCTGATTTGGGACAAGTTTTTGTATAAACTTCTTACAAACCGGAGCTTTTCTCAAAATGTCTCATGGTTCCGAGAGGGAACGTGTCACCTCAATGTCCAAAACGACATACGCTGCCTCTTCACACCTTGATTTCTTTTTACAGAGGCAACATACAACCATAGGAGTGTCGTGTTCAAATTTGGAATTATTCAGGGGTCCTTCAACCTCTTTATACATTATTTGAGTTTCTAGGCATTTAATGTGCATAATTCAAATTTCAACTACAGGCACATGCCCTAGTGCACCAAACAGGGTTGAAAAATCATATACGATTCCTTGGGTCTATGTTTAGGTCCCATGCAAGAAATGGGAATGAATATCAAAAATCCAAGCATCATTGCTCGGCCTTAAACATTGAGGAAACTAGGTTTTAAAATTCCTGAAAATCAAAAACTCTCCTGAAAATCATGACACTTGGCATGGTATTCTGACATGGCACCAACATGCTGTGGTAAAAATTTTGTCCGATTTGGGACAAGTTTTGGTATAAATTTCTCAGAAACCAGAGCTTCTCTAAAAAAGCCTCAGGGTTCCGAGAGAGAACGTGTCACCTCTGTGCGCGAGACGACATACGCTGCCTCTTCCATGTCTTGATTTATTTTACAGAGGCAACATGCAAATATAGGAGTGCCGTGTTAAAATTTAGAATTATTTACTCATGGTTCGTTTGGCCTTTTTATACACTATTTGAGTTTCTAGGCATTTAATGTGCTTAATTCAAATTTAACTACACGCACATGACCCGACGCACCAAACTGGGTTGAAAAATCATATGCGTGTCCTTGGGTGAATATTCAGGTCCAATGCAATAAATGGGAATGAATTTTAAACATCTGGGCATCGTGGCCCGGCCTTAAACATTGAGAAACTTGGTTTCAGAATTCCTGTAAATCCAAAACTCTCCTAAGAATCATGAAACTCGGCAAGGTATTATAACATGGCACCAACATGTTGTGGTAAAAAATTGTCTGATTTGAGACAAGTTTTGGAATAAGCTTCTCACAAACTAGAGCTTCTCTCAAAAAGCCTCATGGTCCCGAGAGGGAACGTGTCACCTCTATATGCGAAGCAACACACGCTGCCTCTTCATGCGTTCATTTATTTTACAGAGGCAACATACAACCATAGGAGTGTTATTTTAAAATTTGGAATTATTTAGAGGTCGTTCGAAATTTTATACATTATTTGAGTTTCAGGCATTTACTTTGCATAATTCAAATTTGAACTACAGGCACATGCCCCAATTCACCAAACTGGGTTGAAAAATCATTTAGTTTTCCTTGGGTGAATGTTTAGGTCCCATGCAAGAAATGGGAATGAATTGCAAACATCTTGGCGTCATGGCTGAGCCTTAAACGTTGAGAAACTTGGTTTCAAAATTCATATAATTCCAAAACTCGCCTAGAAATCATGAAACTTAGCATGGTGTTATGACATGGCACCAACTTGTTGTGGTAAAAAATTTGTCCGATATGGGAAAAGTTCTCATATAAACTTCTCACAAACTAGAGCTTGTCCCAAAAAGCCTCATGGTTCCAAGAGGGAACGTGTCACCTCTGTGTGCGAAACGACATACGCTGCCTCTTCCAGCCTTAACTTATTTTACAAAGGCAACATGCAACCGTAGGAGTGTCGTATTAAAATTGAGAATTATTCATCGTTCGTTTGACCTTTTTATACATTATTTGAGTTTCTAGGAATTTAATGTGCACAATTCAAATTTGAACTACAGGCGCATGCCACAGTGCACCAAACCGGATTAAAAAATCATATATGTGTCATTGGGTGAATGTTTAGGTCCCATTCGAGAAATTGGAATGAATTACAAAAATCCGGGAGTCATGGCTCGGCCTTAAACATTGAGAGACTTGGTTTGAAAGTCCCGTAAATCCAAAACTCGCCTGAAAATAATGAAACTAGGTATGGTGTTATGACATGGCACCAAATTTCTGTGGTAAAATATTTTTCTGATTTGGGACAAGTTTTTATATAAACTTCTCACAAACCTGGGCTTTTCTCAAAATGTCTCATGGTTCCGAGAGGGAACGTGTCACCTCAGTGTCCAAAACGACATACGCTGCCTCTTCACACCTTGATTTCTTTTACAGAGGCAACAACTTGGCATGGTATTCTGACATGGCACCAACTTGTTGTGGTAAAAATTTTGTCCGATTTGGGACAAGTTTTGGTATAAATTTCTCACAAACTGGAGCTTGTCCCAAAAAGCCTCATGGTTCCAAGAGGGAACATGTCACCTCTGTGTGCGAAACGACATACGCTGCCTCTTCCAGCCTTGACTTATTTTACAAAGGCAACATGCAACTGTAGGTGTGTCGTATTAAAATTTGGAATTATTTATCATTCATTTGGCCTTTTTATACATTATTTCAGTTTCGAGACATTTAATGTGCATAATTCAAATTTGAACTATAGGCGCATGCCAAAGTGCACCAAACTGGATTAAAATTTCATATATGTGTCATTGGGTGAATGTTTAGGACCCATGCGAGAAATTGGAATGAATTATAAAAATCCGGGAGTCATGTCTCGGCCTTAAACATTGAGAGACTTGGTTTGAAAATTCCCGTAAATCCAAAACTCGCCTGAAAATAATGAAACTTGGTATGGTGTTATGACATGGCACCAACATTCTGTGGTAAAATATTTTTCTGATTTGGGACAAGTTTTTGTATAAACTTCTCACAAACCGGAGCTTTTCTCAAAATGTCTCATGGTTCCGAGAGGGAACGTGTCACCTCAATGTCCAAAACGACATACGCTGCCTCTTAACACCTTGATTTCTTTTTACAGAGGCAACATACAACATAGGAGTGTCGTGTTCAAATTTGGAATTATTCAGGGGTCCTTCAACCTCTTTATACATTATTTGAGTTTCTAGGCATTTAATGTGCATAATTCAAATTTCAACTACAGGCACATGCCCTAGTGCACCAAACAGGGTTGAAAAATCATATACGATTCCTTGGGTCTATGTTTAGGTCCCATGCAAGAAATGGGAATGAATATCAAAAATCCAAGCATCATTGCTCGGCCTTAAACATTAAGGAAACTAGGTTTTAAAATTCCTGAAAATCAAAAACTCTCCTGAAAATCATGACACTTGGCATGGTATTCTGACATGGCACCAACATGCTGTGGTAAAAATTTTGTCCGATTTGGGACAAGTTTTGGTATAAATTTCTCAGAAACCAGAGCTTCTCTAAAAAAGCCTCAGGGTTCCGAGAGAGAACGTGTCACCTCTGTGCGCGAGACGACATACGCTGCCTCTTCCATGTCTTGATTTATTTTACAGAGGCAACATGCAAATATAGGAGTGCCGTGTTAAAATTTAGAATTATTTACTCATGGTTCGTTTGGCCTTTTTATACACTATTTGAGTTTCTAGGCATTTAATGTGCTTAATTCAAATTTAACTACACGCACATGACCCGACGCACCAAACTGGGTTGAAAAATCATATGCGTGTCCTTGGGTGAATATTCAGGTCCAATGCAATAAATGGGAATGAATTTTAAACATCTGGGCATCGTGGCCCGGCCTTAAACATTGAGAAACTTGGTTTCAGAATTCCTGTAAATCCAAAACTCTCCTAAGAATCATGAAACTCGGCAAGGTATTATAACATGGCACCAACATGTTGTGGTAAAAAATTGTCTGATTTGAGACAAGTTTTGGAATAAGCTTCTCACAAACTAGAGCTTCTCTCAAAAAGCCTCATGGTCCCGAGAGGGAACGTGTCACCTCTATATGCGAAGCAACACACGCTGCCTCTTCATGCGTTCATTTATTTTACAGAGGCAACATACAACCATAGGAGTGTTATTTTAAAATTTGGAATTATTTAGAGGTCGTTCGAAATTTTATACATTATTTGAGTTTCAGGCATTTACTTTGCATAATTCAAATTTGAACTACAGGCACATGCCCCAATTCACCAAACTGGGTTGAAAAATCATTTAGTTTTCCTTGGGTGAATGTTTAGGTCCCATGCAAGAAATGGGAATGAATTGCAAACATCTTGGCGTCATGGCTGAGCCTTAAACGTTGAGAAACTTGGTTTCAAAATTCATATAATTCCAAAACTCGCCTAGAAATCATGAAACTTAGCATGGTGTTATGACATGGCACCAACTTGTTGTGGTAAAAAATTTGTCCGATATGGGAAAAGTTCTCATATAAACTTCTCACAAACTAGAGCTTGTCCCAAAAAGCCTCATGGTTCCAAGAGGGAACGTGTCACCTCTGTGTGCGAAACGACATACGCTGCCTCTTCCAGCCTTAACTTATTTTACAAAGGCAACATGCAACCGTAGGAGTGTCGTATTAAAATTGAGAATTATTCATCGTTCGTTTGACCTTTTTATACATTATTTGAGTTTCTAGGAATTTAATGTGCACAATTCAAATTTGAACTACAGGCGCATGCCACAGTGCACCAAACCGGATTAAAAAATCATATATGTGTCATTGGGTGAATGTTTAGGTCCCATTCGAGAAATTGGAATGAATTACAAAAATCCGGGAGTCATGGCTCGGCCTTAAACATTGAGAGACTTGGTTTGAAAGTCCCGTAAATCCAAAACTCGCCTGAAAATAATGAAACTAGGTATGGTGTTATGACATGGCACCAAATTTCTGTGGTAAAATATTTTTCTGATTTGGGACAAGTTTTTATATAAACTTCTCACAAACCTGGGCTTTTCTCAAAATGTCTCATGGTTCCGAGAGGGAACGTGTCACCTCAGTGTCCAAAACGACATACGCTGCCTCTTCACACCTTGATTTCTTTTACAGAGGCAACAACTTGGCATGGTATTCTGACATGGCACCAACTTGTTGTGGTAAAAATTTTGTCCGATTTGGGACAAGTTTTGGTATAAATTTCTCACAAACTGGAGCTTGTCCCAAAAAGCCTCATGGTTCCAAGAGGGAACATGTCACCTCTGTGTGCGAAACGACATACGCTGCCTCTTCCAGCCTTGACTTATTTTACAAAGGCAACATGCAACTGTAGGTGTGTCGTATTAAAATTTGGAATTATTTATCATTCATTTGGCCTTTTTATACATTATTTCAGTTTCGAGACATTTAATGTGCATAATTCAAATTTGAACTATAGGCGCATGCCAAAGTGCACCAAACTGGATTAAAATTTCATATATGTGTCATTGGGTGAATGTTTAGGACCCATGCGAGAAATTGGAATGAATTATAAAAATCCGGGAGTCATGTCTCGGCCTTAAACATTGAGAGACTTGGTTTGAAAATTCCCGTAAATCCAAAACTCGCCTGAAAATAATGAAACTTGGTATGGTGTTATGACATGGCACCAACATTCTGTGGTAAAATATTTTTCTGATTTGGGACAAGTTTTTGTATAAACTTCTCACAAACCGGAGCTTTTCTCAAAATGTCTCATGGTTCCGAGAGGGAACGTGTCACCTCAATGTCCAAAACGACATACGCTGCCTCTTAACACCTTGATTTCTTTTTACAGAGGCAACATACAACATAGGAGTGTCGTGTTCAAATTTGGAATTATTCAGGGGTCCTTCAACCTCTTTATACATTATTTGAGTTTCTAGGCATTTAATGTGCATAATTCAAATTTCAACTACAGGCACATGCCCTAGTGCACCAAACAGGGTTGAAAAATCATATACGATTCCTTGGGTCTATGTTTAGGTCCCATGCAAGAAATGGGAATGAATATCAAAAATCCAAGCATCATTGCTCGGCCTTAAACATTAAGGAAACTAGGTTTTAAAATTCCTGAAAATCAAAACTCTCCTGAAAATCATGACACTTGGCATGGTATTCTGACATGGCACCAACATGCTGTGGTAAAAATTTTGTCCGATTTGGGACAAGTTTTGGTATAAATTTCTCAGAAACCAGAGCTTCTCTAAAAAAGCCTCAGGGTTCCGAGAGAGAACGTGTCACCTCTGTGCGCGAGACGACATACGCTGCCTCTTCCATGTCTTGATTTATTTTACAGAGGCAACATGCAAATATAGGAGTGCCGTGTTAAAATTTAGAATTATTTACTCATGGTTCGTTTGGCCTTTTTATACATTATTTGAGTTTCTAGGCATTTAATGTGCTTAATTCAAATTTAACTACACGCACATGACCCGACGCACCAAACTGGGTTGAAAAATCATATGCGTGTCCTTGGGTGAATATTCAGGTCCAATGCAATAAATGGGAATGAATTTTAAACATCTGGGCATCGTGGCCCGGCCTTAAACATTGAGAAACTTGGTTTCAAAATTCCTGTAAATCCAAAACTCTCCTAAGAATCATGAAACTCGGCAAGGTATTATAACATGGCACCAACATGTTGTGGTAAAAAATTTGTCTGATTTGAGACAAGTTTTGGAATAAGCTTCTCACAAACCAGAGCTTCTCTCAAAAAGCCTCATGGTCCCGAGAGGGAACGTGTCACCTCTATATACGAAGCAACACACGCTGCCTCTTCATGCGTTCATTTATTTTACAGAGGCAACATACAACCATAGGAGTGTTATTTTAAAATTTGGAATTATTTAGAGGTCGTTCGACATTTTATACATTATTTGAGTTTCCAGGCATTTACTTTGCATAATTCAAATTTGAACTACAGGCACATGCCCCAATTCACCAAACTGGGTTGAAAAATCATTTAGTTTTCCTTGGGTGAATGTTTAGGTCCCATGCAAGAAATGGGAATGAATTGCAAACATCTTGGCGTCATGGCTGAGCCTTAAACATTGAGAAACTTGGTTTTAAAATTCATATAATTCCAAAACTCGCCTAAAAATCATGAAACTTAGCATGGTGTTATGACATGGCACCAACTTGTTGTGGTAAAAAATTTGTCCGATATGGGAAAAGTTCTCATATAAACTTCTCACAAACTAGAGCTTGTCCCAAAAAGCCTCATGGTTCCAAGAGGGAATGTGTCACCTCTGTGTGCGAAACGACATACGCTGCCTCTTCCAGCCTTGACTTATTTTACAAAAGCAACATGCAACCGTAGGAGTGTCGTATTAAAATTGAGAATTATTCATCGTTCGTTTGACCTTTTTATACATTATTTGAGTTTCTAGGAATTTAATGTGCACAATTCAAATTTGAACTACAGGCGCATGCCACAGTGCACCAAACCGGATTAAAAAATCATATATGTGTCATTGGGTGAATGTTTAGGTCCCATTCGAGAAATTGGAATGAATTACAAAAATCCGGGAGTCATGGCTCGGCCTTAAACATTGAGAGACTTGGTTTGAAAATTCCCGTAAATCCAAAACTCGCCTGAAAATAATGAAACTAGGTATGGTGTTATGACATGGCACCAACATTCTGTGGTAAAATATTTTTCTGATTTGGGACAAGTTTTTGTATAAACTTCTCACAAACCTGGGCTTTTCTCAAAATGTCTCATGGTTCCGAGAGGGAACGTGTCACCTCAGTGTCCAAAACGACATACGCTGCCTCTTCACACCTTGATTTCTTTTACAGAGGCAACAACTTGGCATGGTATTCTGACATGGCACCAACTTATTGTGGTAAAAAATTTGTCCGATTTGGGACAAGTTTTGGTATAAATTTCTCACAAACTGGAGCTTGTCCCAAAAAGCCTCATGGTTCCAAGAGGGAACATGTCACCTCTGTGTGCGAAATGACATACGCTGCCTCTTCCAGCCTTGACTTATTTTACAAAGGCAACATGCAACTGTAGGTGTGTCGTATTAAAATTTGGAATTATTCATCATTCATTTGGCCTTTTTATACATTATTTCAGTTTCGAGGCATTTAATGTGCATAATTCAAATTTGAACTATAGGCGCATGCCACAGTGCACCAAACCAGATTAAAATTTCATATATGTGTCATTGGGTGAATGTTTAGGTCCCATGCGAGAAATTGGAATGAATTATAAAAATCCGGGAGTCATGTCTCGGCCTTAAACATTGAGAGACTTGGTTTGAAAATTCCCGTAAATCCAAAACTCGCCTGAAAATCATGAAACTTGGTATGGTGTTATCACATGGCACCAACATACTGTGGTAAAATATTTTTCTGATTTGGGACAAGTTTTTGTATAAACTTCTCACAAACCGGAGCTTTTCTCAAAATGTCTCATGGTTCCGAGAGGGAACGTGTCACCTTAGTGTCTAAAATGACATACGCTACCTCTTCACACCTTGATTTCTTTTACAGAGGCAACATACAACCATAGGACTATCGTGTTCAAATTTGGAATTATTCAGGGGTCCTTCAACCTCTTTATACATTATTTGAGTTTCTAGGCATTTAATGTGCATAATTCAAATTATAACTAAAGGCACATGCTCTAGTGCACCAAACAAGGTTGAAAAACCACATATGTGTCCTTGGTGTATGTTTAGGTCCCATGCAAGAAATGGGAATGAATATCAAAAATCCAAGCATCATTGCTCGGCCTTAAACATTGAGGAAACTCGGTTTTAAAATTCCTGAAAATCCAAAGCTCTCCTGAAAATCATGAAACTCGGCATGGTACTCTGACATGGCACCAACATGTTGTGGTAAAAAAATTGTCCGATTTGGGGCAAGTTTTTGTATAAATTTCTCACAAACCGGAGCTTCTCTGAAAAAGCCTCAGGGTTACGAGAGAGAACGTGTCACCTCTGTGCACGAGACGACATACGCTGCCTCTTCCATGTCTTGATTTATTTTACAGAGGCAACATGAAAATATAGGACTGCCGTGTTAAAATTTAGAATTATTTATTCATGGTTCGTTTGGCCTTTTTATACATTATTTGAGTTTCTAGGCATTTAATGTGCTTAATTCAAATTTAACTACACGCACATGACCCGACGCACCAAACTGGGTTGAAAAATCATATGCATGTCCTTGGGTGAATATTCAGGTCCCATGCAATAAATGGGAATGAAATTTAAACATCTGGGCATCGTGGCCCGGTCTTAAACATTGAAAACTTGGTTTCAGAATTCCTGTAAATCCAAAACTCTCCTGAGAATCATGAAACTCGGCAAGGTATTATGACATGGCACCGACATGTTGTGGTAAAAAAATTGTCTGATTTGAGACAGGTTTTGGAATAAGCTTCTCATAATCCAGAGCTTCTCTCAAAAAGCCTCATGATCCCGAGAGGGAACGTGCCACCTCTATGTGCGAAGCAACACACGCTGCCTCTTCATGCCTTCATTTATTCTACAGAGGCAACATACAACCATAGGAGTGTTATTTTAAAATTTGGAATTATTTAGTGGTCGTTCGGCATTTTATACATTATTTGAGTTTCCAGGCATTTACTTTGCATAATTCAAATTTGAACTACAGGCACATGCCCCAATTCACCAAATCGGGTTGAAAAATCTATTAGTTTTTCTTCGGTGAATGTTTAGGTCCCATGCAAGAAATGGGAATGAATTGCAAACATCTTGGCGTCATGGCTTAGCCTTAAACATTGAGAAACTTCGTTTTAAAATTCATATAAGTCCAAAACTCGCCTGAAAATCATGAAAATTGGCATGGTGTTATGACATGGCACCAACTTGTTGTGGTAAAAAAATTGTCCGATTTGGGAGAAGTTTTGGTATAAACTTCTCACAAACTGGAGCTTGTCCCAAAAAGCCTCAAGGTTCCAAGAGGGAATGTGTCACCCCTGTGTGCGAAACGACATACGCTGCCTCTTCCAGCCTTGACTTATTTTACAAAGGCAACATGCAACCGTAGTAGTGTCGTATTAAAATTTCGAATTATTCATCGTTCGTTTGGCCTTCTTATACATTATTTGAGTTTCTAGGCATTTAATGTGCATAATTTAAATTTGAACTACAGGCGCATGCCACAGTGCACCAAACCGGATTGAAAAATCATATATGTGTCATTGGGGAATGTTTAGCTCCCATGCGAGAAATTGTAATAAATTACAAAAATCCGGGAGTCATGGCTCGGCCTTAAACAATAAAAGACTTGGTTTGAAAATTCCCGTAAATCCGAAACTCGCCTGAAAGTCATGAAACTTGGTATGGTGTTATGACATGGCACCAACATTCTGTGGTAAAATATTTTTCTAATTTGGGACAAGTTTTTGTATAAACTTCTCACAAACCGGAGCTTTTCTCAAAATGTCTCATGGTTCCGAGAGGGAACGTGTCACCTCAGTGTCCAAAATGACATACGCTACCTCTTCACACCTTGATTTCTTTTACAGAGGCAACATACAACCATAGGAGTGCCGTGTTCAAATTTGGAATTATTCAGGGGTCCTTCAACCTCTTTATACATTATTTGAGTTTCTAGGCATTTAATGTGCATAATTCAAATTATAACTAAAGGCACATGCCCTAGTGCACCAAACAGGGTTGAAAAATCATATATGTGTCCTTGGTGTATGTTTAGGTCCCATGCAAGAAATGGGAATGAATATCAAAAATCCAAGCATCATTGCTCGGCCTTAAACATTGAGGAAACTCGGTTTTAAAATTCCTGAAAATCCAAAGCTCTCCTGAAAATCATGAAACTCGGCATGGTATTCTGACATGGCACCAACATGCTGTGGTAAAAAAATTGTCCGATTTGGGGCAAGTTTTCGTATAAATTTCTCACAAACCGGAGCTTCTCTCAAAAAGCCTTAGGGTTACGAGAGAGAACGTGTCACCTCTGTGGGCGAGACGACATACGCTGCCTCTCCCATGTCTTGATTTATTTTACAGAGGCAACATGCAAATATAGGACTGTCGTGTTAAAATTTAGAATTATTTATTCATGGTTCGTTTGGCCTTTTTATACATTATTTGAGTTTCTAGGCATTTAATGTGCTTAATTCAAATTTAACTACACGCACATGACCCGACGCACCAAACTGGGTTGAAAAATCATATGCATGTCCTTGGGTGAATATTCAGGTCCCATGCAATAAATTGGAATGAATTTTAAACATCTGGGAATCGTAGCCCGGCCTTAAACATTGTGAAACTTGGTTTCAGAATTCCTGTAAATCCAAAACTCTCTTGAGAATCATGAAACTTGGCAAGGTATTATGACATGGCACCAACAGGTTGTGGTAAAAAGTTTGTCTGATTTGAGACAAGTTTTGGAATAAGCTTCTCACAAAACAGAGCTTCTCTCAAAAAGCCTCATGGTCCTGAGAGGGAATGTGTCACCTCTATGTGGGAAATGACACACGCTGCCCCTTCATGCCTTCATTTATTTTACATAGGCAACATACAACAATAGGAGTGTTATTTTAAATTTTTGGATTATTTAGAGGTCGTTCAGCATTTTATACATTATTTGAGTTTCCATGCATTTACTTTGCATAATTCAAACTAGAACTACAGGCACATGCCCCAATTCACCAAACCGGGTTGAAAAATCATTTAGTTTTCCTTCGGTGAATGTTTAGGTCCCATGCAAGAAATGGGAATGAATTGCAAACATCTTGGCGTCATGGCTCAGCCTTAAACATTGAGAAACTTGGTTTTAAAATTCATTGGAAGACCTTATGTGCCAAGCTTAGAATCAAGCTCTTGTTCTCTTCGGCATACCATCCCCAAACCGACGGCAAAACGGAGGTGACGAACCGTACGCTCTCCACTCTACTACGCGTGTTGATAAAGAAGAACATCAAGGAGTGGGAGGAGTGCCTACCTATCGCCGAGTATGCCTACAACCGTGCAAGACATTCGACTACCGGCAAGTCCCCCTTCAAGGTCGTCTACGGCTTCAACCCGTTGTCCCCATTGGACATTCTTCCTCTACCACTACAAGAGCGCACAAACATGGACGCAAGTGCCCAAGTCAACTACCTCAATAAGATGCATGAAGATACAAGGCACACAATCGAGCGCCAAGTACAATGACTCGCGACCAAGCTCAACATCAACAAGCAACCCATGATATTTAACATTGGAGATCTTGTGTGACTACACCTTTGCAAGGACTGCTACCCCAATGAACGCAAGTCCAAACTTCTACCATGAGCCGATGGACCCTTCAAGGTGCTTGCACGCTACAACAACAACGCCTACATCTTCAACATCAAAGATCTCTCCCCGTACCATGGTGATGAGGATTTCGATCCGAGGTCGGATCTTTCCCAAGAGAGGGGAGATGATGCGGAGCATCCTATGGTCATCCCCATGGACCTACCATCGTCTCACCAAGTGCCAAGAGGACCGATGACACGAGCACGAGCTAGAGCTCTCGAGAATGAGGTGACTTCCTTCCTTAGTGTTATCACATATGATCCACTCGAGACATCGCTACTACCTAAGTCCGAGATGTTGTGCATGATTAGGTATCAGGAGGACCCTCCCGAAGATGCACGTGAAGATGTACAAGTCCCCAAGTTCACGGACGAAGAGAACCAACGGAAGGAGTCAAGAACAGCTTCCAGGCCCCGGACATCCGGCCCCTGGAGCATCGTCCACAGCAGCCGCCCAGCCGCCAAGCACCTACAAGCCCCGGACATCCGGCTCCAGCCCGAACATCCGGCCCAGCCCGGAAATCCGGCTTGAAGCCCAGAAATCTGGCACCCTCTATCCAGAGAGCACCGAGGCCGACCCCGCCAGCCCAGACATCCGGCCCGTCACGAGCCTCCGGACATCCGGCCCCTCGCCCGGACATCCGGACCCCGCCTATCCAGAGAGCGTCAAGGAAAACCACGCCAGCCCGGACATCCGCCCGCCAACCCGGACATCTGGCCCCAACTGTGTGCACACAGTAAAGGGTCGAGGTCCATGTACCCCTTCGCCCACCTAGACTATATATACTCCTCCTCCCTCTTTCTAGGGTTAGCGTTGTGACAGCTCATTTGTGAGATCGAGCCTCGCTCATCCATACGGATCTACTCCTTGAGAGAGACCACGGCCCCTCTTCGGAGAAGGTCCGCGTTGGATTCAAGACCCCCTCTTGGGTGGCCCCATCAAGTCCTCCTCACGGAGAAGAACCGGTTACCTTTGTATCGTCCTTTTGTTGATCGTGGATCTTGTATCTCCTCTCGTGTTTCGAGGATCTAGCATATGTGTGACTATATCTTGTTGGTTTGAGTGATTCTCTTGTGTTTTCCCTCGTGTTTTCTCTCGTGTTCTTAGTTGGGATCCGCTTCTTTCATGAAAGATCGGCCGTATAGGGTTCCACCCTACATCAAAAGGGGAGGGCATGTTTGTCGTCTACTGGCAGAGGGCAAAGCCTCCCGTTAGCCACCTAACGTGGCTAACATCAGTTCTTTGCCATCCACCTTATTTGTCATCTGCCACCGATGGCAAAGGGGCCTTTGTCGTCCGCTGTGCAAAAACAGACAGCAAAGCAACTGATTACCGTAACTTACAGTGCCGGGCAGACGACAAATCACCTGATTCCTGTAGTGAGGCACATACCTAGTGCACCAAACCAGGTTGAAAAATCATATACGTGTCCTTGGGTGTATGTTTAGGTCCCATGCAAGAATTGGGAACGAATTTCTAACATCTGAGAATGTGGCTCGGCCTCAAGCATTGAGAAACTTGGTGTTGAAATTCCTGTCAATCCAAAGTCCCCTGAAAATCATGAAACTTGGCATGGTGTTATGACATGGCACCAAGATGTTGTGGTATCAAATTTATCCGATTTGGGACAAGTTTTGGTATAAACTTCTCACAAACTGGAGTTTCTCTCAAAAAGCCTCTTGGTTCCGAGAGGGAACGTGTCACCTCTGTGTGTGAATCAACATACGCTCCCTTTTCCATGCTTGATTTATTTTACAAAGGCAACATCCAACTATAGGAGTGTCATGTTAAAATTTGGAATTATTAGGGGGGTCGTTTGGCCTTTTTATACATTATTTGAATTTCTAGGCATTTAATGTGCAGAATTCAAATTTGAACTATGGGTACATGCCCCAGTGCACCAAACCGGGTTAAAAATCATATACATGTCCTTGGGTGTATGTTTAGGTCCCATGCAAGAAATCAGAATGAATATCAAAAATTTAAGCGTCATGACTCGGCCTTAAACATTGAGAAACTTGGTTTTAAAATTCCTATAAATCCAAAACTCGCCTGAAAATCATGAAACTTGGCATGGTGTTATAACATGGTACCAACATGTTGTGGTAAAATAGTTGTCCAATCTGGGACAAGTTTTGGTATAAACTTTTCACAAACCGGGGCTTCTCTCAAAAAGCCTCGTGGTTCCAAGAGGGAACGTGGCACCTCTGTGCGAAACGACATACGCTGCCTCTTCACGCCTTGATTTATATATCAGAGGCAATATACAACCATAGGAGTGTCATGTTAAAAATTGGATTTATTCAGGGGTCGTTCGGCTTTTTTATACATTATTTGAGTTTCTAGGCATTTAATGTGCATAATTCAAATTTGATCTACATGCACATGCCCTAGTGCACTAAACGGGGTCGAAAAATCATATATGTGTCCTTGGGTGTATGTTCAGGTCACATGCAAGAAATGGGAACGAATTTCTAACATCTGAGCATTGTGGCTCGGCCTCAAGCATTGAGAAACTTCGTTTTGAAATTCCTATAAATCCGAAAGTCGCCTGAAAATCATGAAACTTGGCATGGTGTTATGACATGGCACCAACATGTTGTGGTATAAAATTTATCCGATTTGAGACACGTTTTGGTATGAACTTCTCACAAACTGGAGTTTTTCTCAAAAAGTATCTAGGTTCCGAGAGGGAACGTGACACCTTTGTGTGTGAATCGACATACGCTACCTCTTCCCGCCTTGATTTATTTTTACAGAGTCAACATGCAACTATAGGAGTATCATATTAAAATTCAGAATTATTAATGGGTCGTTTGGCCTTTTTATACATTATTTGAATTTCTAGGCATTGAATGTGCATAATCCAAATTTGAACTGCAAGCACATGCCCCAGTGCACCAAACCAGGTTGAAAAATCATATACGTTTCCTTGGGTGAATGTTTAGGTCCCATGCAAGAAATGAGAATGAATATAAAAAATGTTGGCGTCATGGCTCGGCCTTAAACATTGAGAAACCTGGTTTTGAAATTCCTATAAATCCAAAACTCTCCTGAAAATCATGAAACTTGGAATGGTGTTATGACATGGCCCCAACATGCTATGGTAAAAAATTGTCCTATTTGGGACAAGTTTTGGTATAAACTTCCACAACCGGAGCTTCTCTCAAAAAGCCTCAGGGTTCTGAGAGATACGTGTCACCTGTGTGTGCGAGACGACATACGCTGCCTCTTCCCGCCTTGATTTAGTTTATAGAGGCAACATGCAACTATAAGAGTGTCGAGTTAAAATTTGCAATTATTCATGGTTTGTTTGGCCTTTTATACATTATTTAAGTTTCTGTGCATTTAATGTGCGTAATTAAAATTTGAACTACACGCACATGCCCCAGTGCATCAAACTGGCACTACTGCGGGTTGCTGTTAACGCGACACTACGATCAGAGACCCTTCGACGAAACTGTGTGCGATGCCATAATCACAAACGGTGGTGTAAAAAAACCGTCAAAAAAGGTGCAAAACGTTTGCGATGGAGGATGCATCTAAGATGGTTCAGATTTTAGTTGCGTGTGCGATGCAGGGCAGATGGTTCAGCTCAATTAACTGTTTGCGATGAGGAGGAACAAAATAAACGGGCAGCCAGATGAAGGTGTGTGCGATGTACAGCATACGGTTCACTCGGATGAACTGTTTGTGATTACGCAACACAAAAGAAACGGTCAGCCAGATCAAAGGTGTGTGCGATATACGGCATGCGGTTCACTCAGATGAACTGTTTGCGTTGAGACATGAGAACAGAAACGGTTCAAATGAACAAGATGTGTGTGATACGAGGCAAACAGGTCTGTAATCAGAAACGTGTGCGAAGACCGATAACAACATAGACGATTACTGCTAACAAGCCGTGTGTGCTGTGAGCAAACGATTGCTGGTATACAATTATGAGTGATTGATGAAAACATCACCGACGGGTTCCATTGTTTAGTCTGTGTGCGATGTGATTTTCTTTGTCCGCACAACATCTACGCTCTGTCTATAGAGCATCAACATATATACTTAAAAAAGACATCATTGCATAACAAAATTAAGCATACAATTACACAAGTGACTACACACATAACATTTCCACACTCCAAAGTAAGCAATTACATGCATACTAAAGTAGGAGAAACGAGGATCTAATCATCTACTTATTGTTGCGATGACGCTTGCCATTGCTCTGCTTTCGGCCGGACCCCTGACCGTTTTGGGGAAGGAGGCACTTCCTCATGTCAACGATCCGCGTGTACATGTCGTAGCTCGTGTACGCCTCCTTGGCCGCGTACATGACGTGAGCTTTGTCGAGTTTCTCCATCCAGGCCGAGTGCCAGGAACGCTTGTCCTTGTTGCATGAATCCTTCATGTCTCTATAGTAGGGGTCGATGATGGCCTCGGCGAGGTGAACTAGTGGGTCCTTCTCATGCTCCTTGCTCCCCCAGATCTTGTATTGGCCCTGGATGTCGACAAGACTCTGGCAGGCGATGCCCGAATTCTCGAGCGCCTTTACATCGTTGGTGATGTCCACCGTAGCGAACATGTAGTGGGGGCTGTTGACAAACCTGGCGAAACGCTCGCAAGGCCTTGTGGCCAGGCAGTAGTGGTAGACGAGGACGTGGTGGCGCACGCACATCTGGGCAATGGCGACCTTGGGATGAGACCCGGCACGAGCGCGGGTGTACTCGAGGTCGAACCCGACCACCTTGTACTTCTCTACGCCAAGCAACAGCTCCATGATGTGGATGGAGTGCTCCACCCAGACCGGGTCATTGGTGTACACCACCGATAGGTCCATGAACCTTCTGTGGGTGTCCACCACGGCACGCATGGTGAACTGCTGCTCGTCGTCGGCAGCCGCTCAAAGCGCCATTGGAGCCATGCAGGATACCCTCTAAGAATTTCTCGTGGTGGGTGTGCTTCTTGCCATGATGGGGCGCGATCGAAAGGTTGAAGAGACACAAGGGTTAAATGGCCGTTGTAATAAATGGGGGCCGGCCGGCCTGTAATCGTCACGTCTTGTCACGGCGTTCATAGCGGAGGATTCGAGTGCACGCTTGACAACACCGCACCGCACGCATGGGCTCGAAGAGGCGCCAAATGTATTGTCGGTGAGCTTGTCCCCGCGCTAACGTGCTGTTTACCGCGCAAGCTTCCCGCCCGGCTAGTTTGGTCACGCGTCGGCTAGAAGAGGGACAAATCGTGGGCATTTATTGGCAAAAAGCTTTGTAAAAACGAAGTTTGTGGAATGACTTCGATCATAAGTTTACCCGTGGGTGATGAGGTCAAAGTTACACAGAAGGGTGATGATGGACACTCGAGTGCGATAATTAACTATGCGCTCTACAGTGCACACGGTGGAAGAAACCAACTGTGTGCAATAATGTCGAAGATCGCAGTCGAGTTAGCTATACAGATCGTGTGCTGCGAGATCGACAAGGTAAACTGATTCGAGAATGGTTAATAAAATCTAAGACCATTGCATATTAAGGTCAAAATAGTGCTAGCAATATACGAGTCTCATACAATGCCATTTCAACGATTGTACCACAAAAGCTCGAAATGTTACAAGGTTCAGATTCCAGAGTTATATGGCTCAAATTCGAAGATTACAAGGTTCAAACTGATATTAGAAATGAAATTCAGCTCATTAGCTGCAAACGCTCGCGCTGATCCGCTGAACATGGATATCAGAGAGGTTCAAACTAATATCATCGCTGTTAAGTCTGGTTTTGAAACCTCACAATTTTTTCAAAGGGGTCAGCCAGTGAGAAGTCATTTATGGGGTTGACACGATGACTTCCGATTACTCTGTCATCTGAAGTTCCAAAATGAAATTCAGCATTTTTGGAGCCTACTCCATTCTACTGCAGGCGCCGACGCTGATCAACAAACCATTCATTTTTGCGAAATAAATGTAGGGCAAACCTCATTTCCTTCAGCACCCTTGCTCTGAGAACAAAGAACCTGGCGAATATAATCTCCGGTAAGGTCCCTCGGTAGGAGTTCAAAGTAATTTCTGAGAGATGCAGATCTAGGCATTCAACGTGATTGTTATATTGTATCACATTATCCACCATTGGGCCTAATCTTATCAGCAAAAGAAGAAAACATGTTAGTGCCTACATGCAGTTTTGAACATTACTACATGCCTATTTGGTTTGCAGGATTTGAAAAATGCATTAACATGCCATCTTCGATCTGACATGATTAACATGGGCATTTGATTACATTCTACAAAAATGTAGCCTTCTTCACAAGAGGTTGGGCTGGATGAAAAGTTCCCTAAGAAAACTAGTACAGATGAATCCAAAGGAGAAATGCTTATTGATTGTAACCATATGGATCAAGCAACCAATATGGGGGGGGGACATGTATGTACTGAAATCCTCCAAAAGAACCTTCAGAAATCGTAGTATATTGTCATTGTAAACTTGGAAAAAGGTGTCACAAATTGAACTCCCTTATGGTTAACATTTAACAGGAAAGGAACATCACCTCGATATATAGCTTCTCCAGGCACGGAAAGAATCTCAGGAAACTGACAACTTGCTCCAGGTTGGGGCTGATAGATTCTAGTGCCAAGACCTTCACTGTGTGCAGTTTTGGGGTCAAGCTTGTCGGAATCATTTTCTGAATGACAGACGAACAAACATCTTCAAAATTAGAAATAATATTAATTTGTAGAAGGAGAGGTAGAAGGCGGTTGTTGTACCTGAACGGGTGTGAATCCAATAACAAGTTCGGAGTATTTGTGAGACGAGTAGCCCACCACTGTGAATTTCGGCGCAGAAATGACATTGATTCTTGTTGGACCTTCTTGATCAACTACAAGTAATCTCTAAAGTGCAGGTGTGTCCTCAGTGACCATACCGTGGTACACATCTTGTGATGTCTTCCTACTGCACCAGCAACACACATAAATAGTCCGGAGAGTCATGGAGGTGATGTGGAAGGTACTCAACCCATTGATCGCCTGAAGATGAAGGTACTCGAGTGCAGTACAGCCATGGAGCAGGCGCTCCATATCACCGTTTGAGAGGCAGACGGCGACGAGCTCGAGGTGCTTCAGTCGTGGTAGAATAAGAGCGGGCGCGTCATTAACGGGGGGATGGCAGTTCCTGCACTTGGTGACGCGCAGCATGGGCGCGAGGCGGAGTGCGGACGTTAGCAGCGACCGCATATGTCCATCATCAAAAGTGAGCTCCTCGAGCTGATCTAGGGTGGGGGATCGGAACCAGTCGTCAAGCTTGGCTCGGTCCTTGCCGTTGGAACGGAACTTGCCCATTCTAAGGCCTTTGGTTGGGCCAAGGTGACTACTGAGGATCTTGGAGAACGCATCCAAGCTTTTGCGATAGCCATGGTAGTGCTCGTGGGTGTCGATGAGGTCGAGAGGGCTGGAGTTCCATAGGGGGCGCCACCGCCGGGAAAGGACGGTTGTCTGCGCCCCATATTTGATTGGGAGGAGGGAGATGATGACTCTCAACATATCATCGTGGAGGCTGCTGATGAAGTCTAGGCCTGCTGGAGTCGCTTGCGGTTCTAGCTCGCCCCGCCTCCGCTTGTTGATAGCCCCGTTCTCCACCTCTGGAGTCTCCTTGTCAGCGGTGCTTTCTGATAGAAATGGGAGTACAGGGAATATTTAGTACAAACAGGGCAATAGAAAAGTGTATTGGAACTAGAAGTTATTAGGTAGGAATATAGTAAGAAAAGGGAATAACAATTGGTTGCTTAAATACTACACAATTCATTTGACATTGCTGGGTAAGTCAACATGCAGATAGTTGAAAAGAAAACTTACTTCGAACAAAGTCTGGACGGATGATTTTGTTGGGGAAGTTAGCATATATCTCATGACCAGGCCCTTTTATGTGAAGTGCAATTTTAGTGCCAGCTTTCAGTACATAAAACTTTGCAATTTCTTTCCAAAAGCCAGTGCCAAAATAGGAGTCACCACGTTCATCAAGTCTTACAATAGCAACGATTGTAAATCCATGGTTTGTGTACAGTATGACATCCGTGGAGCCTTGATCTATGTAAAGGGAACATTTGTGCACTACATAATCTATTGCATAGCAAGGGATGTTCTGCAGAAAATGGTAGGATTGTTAAAGAAAATATGGTAACATGCAAATATGGGCCCAAATTGAAAGAACTGTACATCAGTTGAAATTGAAGGACAAAAATCTATAATTAAACAGATAGGGTAAACATGATGTCATGGAAATATGAGAGTAATCGAAAGAACAATACATCATTAATTTGCCTAATATAGAAAGAAGAGGGGGGAAATCCCCTTTGACGTATATGGTGCATGTGGCACCTTTTATCCAAATGTAGCAACATTTAGAATATGTTCAGGAAAGTAGGCCATGCAAACCAATTTAGGGTGAGATTGAACATACCGCGCGCGTCCTCAAGTTATCTAGTACGGTGAGATGGAATCTCTGGCGGAGGTCGCAAAGTCCCGAAGTGTCGGCGCACTGTACATTCTATGAATGAAAGAAAACCCTCAAATCAGCTCGAATAAAAATGAATTCACGGTGATTTCCGCCGGGTGATTAAAGAAGGCAGATGAACTGGGATAAGCGATGACATAATATCTTGTTAAATTAGTTACCTTGTCATCCATGAGAAAGAACCCTCAGTACGGCAGATTCCCCAACCGAGCAGAGTTGGGTCGACCGCGAGCAGCGTCGAAAAATTCGATGGCGATAGGCGACGGCAAGCGGAAGTGGCGAAATGCGGTGGGCTTTGCCGGCAGCCTGGCGGCGGCGGCAGGCGTCGAGCTAAGTGTTTACCGTCGCGATAGGCGGTGCCATGGCATAGACGCGGAGGAGCTTGTGCAGGTGTGAATGGGGAATGTACCGAAGGGGCCGAGGGGTGGCGGGTGGGATGAGGGTTTTTGTGACGTGGGGATGGTGAGGGTTTTATTTTTTCTTTTTTGAATTGGGTGGTGAGGGTTTTCTGTCCCACAAAGAATTTGGGGGGCGACAGTTTGCTAGAGCGAACCGTGTGTGATTGACGCAGCAGGCAAAATGAAAGTCATTGCACACGGTTCCAATTTTGGGAACCGGGTGTGATTAACGTACTACCTCCGTCCTGGTTTATTGGTCCCCCTTTGTAATTTTTACCAAAATTTGGCGAAATATTTAACATACTCAGACATTGATAATAAGCGTACACATACATAAGCAAAGTTCAAACATAAGTACATAGTTCAACCGTCATTAAGCATACTCAAGCGTACATAGTTCGATCCATCGCACATCTCATCCAGGTACTCGGCGTACGCGCCGTGTGCCACCCTGCGAGAATACTTCTGCTTGAAGGAGCCAACGGCCCATCCTCTTGCATGCGCCAGAACACTTAGATACGCGTCATGAAGCTTCTAGTTGCAAAATGGGCATCCATAGCCGCCGTTCCAGGTCCTAATACGCCTGTTATGCATTCCCGCATAAAGCTCCCTCGGGATTTGCCTCTTGTACCTCCTCTGGCCATCTTCATCCTCGCTGTCCACATCGTCAGACGGCACCTATACAAATAGTAGAACAAATTTGGCATCAAATCAATGATTACATGCCGTGAAGCAGGATTAGAAATTTATGGCTATTTATTTATACAAATCCAGAGATTATGTTTCAATTTTTAAGCACACTCGTCTATGTACAGACCAATCTTGAAGAAAATAATGGCGCAAACATATGTAGGTCATTCAAAATCAATTGTCAAGCCCTGGCTAGGAATTATAGAATGAACACTAACCCTAGTTGGATTACTAGCAGAAATCATTTGCACAGATGAAACTAATCACTTATCACATGTACCATTCAAACAATCAATACACTACACGGATCTAACGAAACTTATTCAGATTTCATGGATTGGGAGAACATAACCATAGGATTTCTATTCCAAAAAGGGGGAGGCAGGAGTAACCAGAGAAACCCTATGATCTATTTGACACATAAATGGGTATAGATGACTAACCAGCTTTCCGTCGTCGTCGGAGTCGTCGTCGGAGTCGTCGCCGGAGTGGTCGTCGGAGTCGGTGTGGAAGTCCGCCTCGAGCTGTGGAAGCTCAATGCCGTCGACGACGTCAGGGTGCAGCGATAACTCGCCGGCGGTGACGGCAACCTCTCTCTCCATCTCCACGTCATGCTCCGGTGCTTTAGCAGCCCCGGTGATGTAGGGTGTAACCCTAGTTGGCCGATCTTTCACGAAAGGAGCGAATCCCTACGAAGAACGTGATGAACACGAGGGGAAACACGAGGGAAACACGAGAGGAACACAAGAGAAATCACTCAACCAACAAGAATAGATCACACATGCGCTAGATCGATGAACACAAAGGTAAGATACAAGATCCAAAGTCAACAACGGATGATACAAACGGTAACCGGTTCTTCTCCATGAGGAGGTCTTGATGGGGGTCTTCTCCGTGCAGAGGTCTTGAATCCAAGGTGGATCTTCTCCGAAGAGGGGCCGCGGTCTCTCTCGTGGAGTAGATCCGTAATGGATGAGCAATGCTCTATCTCACATATGAGCTAAACCAATGCTAACCCTAGAAAGGAGGTGGAGGTGGTCTATTTATAGTCTAAGCCACGAAGGGGTAAGTGGGAGAGGGATACAAGGCCAAAGGCCCGTGGCTGCGCAAAGGCAGGGTGGTAGTACCGGACTCATGGGCGGTAGTACTGCTTGAGCGGTAGTACCGCTTGGAGGGGTGGTAGTACCGGACTTATACCGCTCGATCACTGGAGTTTGTCGGGTTGAGCGGTAGTAGGGCGGATGCTGGGCGGTAGTGCCACATGGGTGGCCTTAGCGGTAGTACCGCTTGGAGTGGGTGGTAGTACTGCTCGTTTTGGAGCGGCCAGGTTCTCTTCCTCCTTCTCTTCCATGCTTCCCTCGCGGACGGTGTAGTCGTTCCTTGGCGATTGCACTCCTCCTCGACATCCGTGAAGCTCCGACAATACCTATGCATGCACACGGGAGAAGTGTCAAGTAGTATACCATCCTCAAAGGGGTCAACTGAACACGTGTAAAGGAGAAGATTCACCTTTATGTATGAGAAGTAGATGTCACACGTGTCACTTGCCGAACGGACTCCTGTCATGGTGATGTCCATAGGATGCTCCGCATCATCCCCTTCCCCTTGGGAAAGATCCGACCTCGGATCAAAAACCAAATCACCATGGGAAAGAGATGGCGTCACCGTGTAGGAGTGGACGCTCACCAAGTACTTGTCATCTTGAAGCTCGAAATGGGCACTCTCCAATGTCGCACCGTCTTGGGTTTCCTTCAAAAGTAGCAACGACAACAAACACTTGGAAAAACAAATGTGGTTAGCGTTAGTGCAAAACCAAGCATTCAAGCGGTGATTCACCCACAAGTGTCATCATCATGCAAAGCATATGGTGTCACAAGGGATTGTGTCATGGCATGTAAGCATATGAATTGAGCACAAACAAAGATATCATGGGGACAAGCATGTAAATGTGAGGTAGAGATGCGAATATGTTTGACAAGAGAATAAGCATCTACCTCAAGGTCATAGCAATCATGCATAAAGCGCTCGACAAATGGTCTATGGTAGGCATATGAATCATTCACAACACCAAGTAAAATGAAGTGTCTAATCACATGGGACAAGTGCAAGACAATCCAAGCATAATGTGCATAGGGTGTAGTGAAGATAGTATGGCACTCGACACAATAGAAAGAGCAATTGTTCATCATGTGTGAGGCAATCAAGTCGTGCAAACTAGTGGAGCGAAGATGCAACACACTAGAGGAAATCATGGCAATCATGTCATGTGAGTAAATAATAGGCATAGACAATGCACAAGACATATCACAAGCACGAACACAAAGCAAGATCATAGTATCATCATAGGCATGGGGCACAAAACAATCATGGCAATAACAAGCAATATCTCCACCAAGCTTGGAAATACACACACAAGTACTAGAATCAATCATCATGTCTAATGCAAAGCATGGGTCACAAATGCATGGCAAAGGCATAGGAATGAGCATATCATGCAAAGTGAACAAGGCAAGATGGGCATAGAATATGTAATGGACAATAACCCATAGCCATATGAGGGCCATGTAGAATGAATGCGCGAAGACTTCACGTGAAAAGAGCGGTGGGAAAGGCTATCCATGGGATCCCAAGTCATCATTGCTCTCTAGAGCTCGTTTTGTCAACTCGTGGGATTGCGAGGTTGACAAGTATGCATGGGTACCTACACAAAAGAGGCACAAACGAAAGAAATTGTGTGTGTGGTAAATGTACACATCATCCATCATGATGTGTATGTGCACATGTGAGTTAGCACAAGATAAGAAATGCTCAAAGAAATTTGATGCATGGTATAAGAACATGTCATCCATCTTGGAAGAATAGTTGTTATGTATAACACGATGGGGATGCAAATTGAGCATGCTAGTATATGGCACATCAATAGCATGTTTATTCATGGGGAGCATATTGTGAACACAAGTATTGGGATCATGCAATGAATGGGATTGATCAAAATCTCCTAAAATGTGTGAGGAAACTATGGGGGTCTCCTCATGAGCAATATTGGAAACATCATATGGAGAAAATGGACAACATCCAAAACAATGCATATCCGAAGCTAGGTGGTCATGGCATGGCATATGAGATAAATGATGCAAAGGAAGCATATCAATGTCATCACAAGAAAAACAAATGCCAATAACCATGGGCTTGTCATCTATGCCATATGTGCAAATTGGGTTTATTTTAATGGCATATGTATAGTCACTATGAAGAGATTGCAAATATGACATATGATTGATCTCATGCATAGCATATGACAAGTCAAGCGGAATGTCAAACTTGATGTGACCTAGAGAATTGTCACAAGAAATCCTATGTAACATGGCATCACAACTAATAGACTCCACATGACAATCATCAAACTCATCATAAATGGGTAAATCATCGCATGGGGAAATCATACTAGAATGAAGCATGGTAATAGGTTGATCAACATCATGCAAGCAATCAATGTCAAGAATGTCTACTAGTGGGACTAGAGCATCACCTTCACCTATGTTACCTTGTTCATTCCACTCAAGTGGTGTAGGTGAGGTGGGAAAGACCAAATGGTGGTCATCATCATCAACTTGATGGAACCATGTGGGGGGGTGCATCATGTTCCACCATGGCCATCGTCTTGTCCAAAGGAAGGACGAAGTCGTCGCGAGTCGGCGCGTCATCATATATGGGACCTAGCGCCAAATGAGAAGACACAATAGAGGTAGAGGTCAAGTTGTTAGAAGTGCAAATGGCCTCACGAGACCTATCAACTATCACACTCTCTCTATGTGGTGGTTCACTCACTCCCTCAAGGTAGGTGCACTCAATCTCACATATGGTGGAGTCACTCATCTCACTCAAGTGGTGGGGGTTGTGGCTCTCCTCACATGGGAATTGGGGAAACTCATCATAGATGGGGCTAGTGGTGAACTTGCTCCCACTCTCAATATGGTGGCACAAGTCACTCAAGTCATCATACGTCGCCGTGGTCGAAGTGAAATACTCAACCATCTCGTCGTCGTCGCCGTGGATGAAGGCCGAAGATGGCACATCATCACTCTCGGCGTGGATGAAGGCCGAAGATGGCACATCACCACTCTTGCCTCCAAAGATGGAAGCATCATCCTTGCTCGCCACCGTGTCGCTCGCCTCCAAAGCTTGGTCCTTGAGGGTCTCCGTAGTCGTACTTGTCGCCGCACCGTCTTGAAAAAGAGTCAAAGTAGACTCGGCATCATCAATGCCACAAAGAGGGATGGCGGTGAAGTCGAACTTGGGAGCATAGTCTTGGAGCTCGTCGGGCTTGGACATCTTGGTGGTACTAGCCTCATGCTCGTCGTCTTTGAGCTTGGTCTTCGAGAAGTTTGCTTGGGGTGGAGAAGCCTTGGCCTTCATGAGTTCTTGTTCTGCCTTGAGAGCACCAATGTAGTTGTCGTTGAGGGACTTGTAGTTCTCGAGTAAGATAGTCTTAGAGATGTCGTTGTTCAATCCCATCATGAAGTGGAACTTCATTGACATGGGGTCGTCCACACCGGCTCGTTGCAAGGCAATCTTCATCTCCTTGAAGTACTCGTTGATGGACTTGGATCCTTGGATGGTGTTCTCCAATTGGCGAAGAAGTTGTTCCATGTAGGTTGGAGGCACAAACTCTCGCCGCAAAGCTCTCTTCGTCCTGGGCCAACTCATGTCGTAGATCTCCGAAGGTGTGTGAAGCCACCATGTCGAGGCGTAGTCGTGGAAGTTTCTTGTGGCACACTTCACTTGATCTTCGGGAGGAACTTGATGTAGCTTGAGGTAGTCGTCCATTAGGCGCTCCCACTCGAGATACTCCTCGGGTTCTTGAGTCTCATAGAAAGGAATCTTGTGGTCGGTGTCGAGGTCGTAGTAGCTCGTGGAAGTCGCGGACTTGAGCTTGGGGAGCTTCTCTTGATTGTAGTCTTGAGGTACTTGTGGGCGAAGATGCCGTATGTCCGTAGGCGAAGATTCCTTGTAGTTGCTTGGCGGAGATGCCAAGGGAAATGGTGAAGTCGTTGAGCGGTTGTTGGTGATGAGCTCTTGACCTTCACATTCTTGTTGGTGATGGTGTCGCTGCTGATGTGATCTTGCCGGAGATGGTAGCTTGGAAGGGTGTGCACTAGAGCGTCTTCTCGAAGATGAGGAATATCTCTTGTAGGACTTGATGAGGACCTTGAGCTCCTTCATTTGATCATCCATCTTGGCATCGTTGGAGTTGTTCGTGGCATCGAACTCGTCGTTGTTGTTGTAGACCGAAGGTGAAATGCCTTGCCTATCCATCACAAGACTCGAACAAATATGAGTGGGAGAAAGAGAGGAACTATACATAATGTACCTTGACCGATGTTGAAGATGGATCAATGATCACTCAATGTGTAACAAGGAAATAGCACAATTGGTACCAATTCTTGTCGGTTTCTCACACCTACACAAATAAGGCTTATGGTGGAGCTTGGTGAGGATAGTGGCACAAAAATTTGATGCAAAATGTTAGCAAGAGTCAATAATGTTGAAAGAGATCCACAAATTCGCAAGTGAAACAAGTAGACCAATAGCAAAGAATGGCACACGCAAACACACACACGGATAGATAAATGGGGTCGTGCAACCAAGGAATGAGCACAAAATGTGGAGTCCACGGAAAACGCTCGTGTTGCACAACTCAAGAGAGACGCTAGCACGATTGCTCTATAGGCAGATACGACACTTGTGCACAACCTATGATATGCAAGATGGATAAACTTCTATCCCACGTATGCTATATATGTATGGTTCCCGATGTTTCTATCAAGATGATCCAAGATGATCGGATATGACAATCTTATATGCAATGTGGTATGATGCTATGGCACTTGCTTACAAGCTTCTTTGCTCTTTCTCTTTTGCTTAAAAGCTTATTCTTATTTTTTTTTATATGGCCACTTTGCGAAATGCACAAACCAAGATAGCAATTGTGTATATGCGGGAACAATCTTGTGACACAAGGGATGATATGATGATTCCAATATGATATGGTATGTATGCAATGGAAGGGTGGATCACTAATGTGCACAAGTAACGTTGCCGGCAATACTCAAATGGCTAGTCTCGATAGGCAAGTGACGCAAAATGGGCTAAGGGGTTAACAATATAATGGCAAGAATGTACAAATATGGGATACCACGATACCAAGATGATAGAGAGGTTACCGTTCTTGCTTACGGTTAGGGTGTCAAAATGGCGAAGTGGTCGATGTCGAAGATGACCTCGTGGCGATGATGAGTGGCGGTGTTCTTGATGTAGATACCAAGATGATGTAGACCCGTACCTAAGTATCTGAAACACCTTAGGAAACGGTAAAAGCCGCAAACTCAAAATCTCCAAAGGCAAATGTCAAATGGTGGTTGCGGAATGCGTTGGTGGCTCCGGAGTTGGCAATGCGGAAGTGGTGGTGGTGGGTGATGACGAAGTGACCGTCCCTAAGTAGTCGAAACACCTTAGGAGACTCAAGTTACCACTCAAGCAACCACAAATGCTATAAGGAGCAAAAATTGGGTTAGGTTGCGGAAAGCTATGGTGGTTTGGCAGATGATGTGGTGGATGGCCTATGCAAAGATGCCAAAATTCCAAAAATTTGATGGGGTCAAATGGTGATGGAACCTATCTAGGTGGATGGGGGATGTCCATAGCTACTCAACGAGCTAAAGAACGCGAAAATCGGACTCCGGATGTGGAAGTTATGGCCGAAATGGTGAAACTCGGAACGCTGAAACTGGGAGGGGCGGTAGTACCGCTGGAGAGGGCGGTAGTAACGCTTGTGGTGCTCAAGCGGTAGTACCGCTAGGGGGCATTAGTACCGTTGGTGTCGGGATTTTTCGCATATCGAACCGGGGCACGATTTTGGGGCGGAAATGGATGATTTCGGGGTCAAAATTGGAGAGATTTCGTGGATAAAAGAGGGGGAAACTTGGGGAAATGCTAGATCCACTCGAAACCAAGCAAATCCATGGATCAAAATCAACAAAACATCATCAAAACCAACAAATCACAAAAACATTTGGGGCTATTTTTGGTGGGGATTTTCGAATTTAGGACGAAATCAAGCAAAAGAAGGCTAGAAAACGAGGGGGGGCTCCGAAATCGTGATCAACGTGGCTCTGATACCAAGATGATGTAGGGTGTAACCCTAGTTGGCCGATCTTTCACGAAAGGAGCGAATCCCTACGAAGAACGTGATGAACACGAGGGGAAACACGAGGGAAACACGAGAGAAATCACTCAACCAACAAGAATAGATCACACATGCGCTAGATCGATGAACACAAAGGTAAGATACAAGATCCAAAGTCAACAACGGACGATACAAACGGTAACCGGTTCTTCTCCGTGAGGAGGTCTTGATGGGGGTCTTCTCCGTGCGGAGGTCTTGAATCCAAGGTGGATCTTCTCCGAAGAGGGGCCGCGGTCTCTCTCGTGGAGTAAATCCGTAATGGATGAGCAATGCTCTATCTCACATATGAGCTAAACCAATGCTAACCCTAGAAAGGAGGTGGAGGTGGTCTATTTATAGTCTAAGCCACGAAGGGGTAAGTGGGAGAGGGATACAAGGCCAAAGGCCCGCGGCTGCGCACAGGCAGGGCGGTAGTACCGGACTCACGGGCGGTAGTACCGCTTCGAGGAGCGGTAGTACCGGACTTATACCGCTCGATCACTGGAGTTTGTCGGGTTGAGCGGTAGTAGGGCGGATGCTGGGCGGTAGTGCCGCTTGGGTGGCCTTAGCGGTAGTACCGCTTGGAGTGGGCGGTAGTACCGCTCGTTCTGGAGCGGCCAGGTTCTCTTCCTCCTTCTCTTCCATGCTTCCCTCGCGGACGGTGTAGTCGTTCCTTGGCGCTTGCACTCCTCCTCGACATCCGTGAAGCTCCGACAATACCTATGCATGCACACGGGAGAAGTGTCAAGTAGTAGACCATCCTCGAAGCGGTCAAGTGAACACGTGTAAAGGAGAAGATTCACCTTTATGTATGAGAAGTAGATGTCGCACGTGTCACTTGCCGAACGGACTCTTGACATGGTGATGTCCATAGGATGCTCCGCATCACCCGACATCGCCACTCCCTCTGATGGGGCGCTTCGGCGGCATCCTCATACACTGACGGCTTTGGGGAGTGAGAACGACGTCGAGGATGCAAGCGGAGAGAGAGGATTGGGTGTGTGTAGCGAGGATGGGGGTGCGGCCGCTCGGGCGCACCATTAATATGGAGTAGTGGTAGTTGTGGGAGAGAGGCGGGCGGCGGTCAAACCGATGGCTCGTGATGTGGAGCATCCTATGGTCATCCCCATGGACCTACCATCATCTCATCAAGAGCCAAGAGGACTCGTGACACGAGCACGAGCTAGAGCTCTCGAGACCGAGGTGACTTCCTTCCTTAGTGATATCACATATGATCCACTCGAGACATGGCTACTACCTAAGTCCGAGATGTTGTGCATGATTAGGTATCAAGAGGACTCTCCCGAAGATGCACGTGAAGACGGACAGTTCGCCAAGTCCACGGATGAAGAGGAACGCCGGAAGGATAAGAAGGAAGCTCCAGGACTAGGACATCCGGCCCAAGACCCGGACATCCAGCCGCAAGTGACATCCACTACAGTAGCAACCCAACCACCAAGCACCTACAGGCCCTGGACATCCGGCCCCAGCCCGAACATCTGGCCAGAAGCCCGGAAATCCGGCACCCTTTATCCAGAGAGCACCGAGGCCGACCACGCCAGCCCGGACATCCGGACCCCCAGCCCGGACATCCGGCCCGTCCCGAGCCACCGGAAATCCGACCCCAACGCCCAGAAATCTAGACAAGCTCCATCCAGAGAACAGAAGAGAAGCTCCCGTCAGCCTGGACATCCGGCTCCTCACGAAGGCCCGGACATCCGGCCCGACGCCCGACATCCCGCCCCGTTTGTCTGCGCACAGTAAAGGGCCGAGGCCCATGTACCCCTTCGCCCACCTAGACTATATATATACCCCTCCTCCTCCGTCTTTCTAGGGTTAGTGTTGTGATAGCTCATTTGTGAGATAGAGCCTCGCTCATCCATACGGATCTACTCCACGAGAGAGACCATGGCCCCTCTACGAAAAAGATCCCCCTTGGATTCAAGACCCCCTCTTGGGTGGCCCCATCAAGACCTCCTCTAGGAGAAGAACTGGTTACCTTTGTATCGTCCTTTGTTGGTCGTGGATCTTGTATCTCCTCTCGTGTTTCGAGGATCTAGCACATGAGTGACTTAATCTTGTTGGTTTGAGTGATTCTCTTGTGTTTTCCCTCGTGTTTCCCCTTGTGTTCTTCGTGTTCTTAGTTGGGATCCGCTCCATTCGTGAAAGATCGGCCGTATAGGGTTCCACCCTACATCATCTTGGTATCATGAGCCACGTTGATAACGATTTCGGAGCCCCCTCTCTTTGTTTTCTAGCCTAGTTTTGTTGATTTTGTTCCTAATTCGAAAATTTCCCCAAAATAGCCCCAATTTTTTTTGTGATTTGTTGGTGTGATGAAGTTTTGTTGGATTTGGTTCGCGGATTTCGTGTGTTGTAGGTAGATGTAGCTTTCCTCCACCTTTTCCCCAATTTCCATCCACAAACTCTTCTGAATTTTGCCCCGGATTTGACCTCTCCACGCAGAGTTCCTCGAGTTCGTCCACGGATCCAGAGCCCAGACATCCGGCCCGACAGCCCGGACATCCGGTCACCCCGGACATCCGGCCCGCAAGCCCGGACATCCGACCCCTGACAGCGGCACTTCCATCCACCGCTGCATTCTACATGCTTGCCATTGCATTGATAACCCCATAGCCCATTTTGCGTAACTTACCCATCGAGACTAGCCTTTGAGTATTGCCGGCAACGTGACTTGTGCACATTATGATCATACTTCCCATAGCATACATACCATACCATTGTGTTGCATATCTTGGTACCATCTCTTGTGTCACTAGGTTGTCATCACATATACACAATTGCTATCTTGCTTCGTGAAGCATTGCATGAGAAAAGAGCTCAAACGACAAAGAGCCAAACAAGCTTTTAAGCAAAAGGGAAAGATAAGCAAAGACCTTATAAGCAAGAACCATAGCATCATACAACATTAAGATTGTCATACTCGATCATCTTGGATCATATCATCGGAATACCATACACATAGCATACTTGGGATAGAAGTCGTTGCATTTTTTTCTTAGTAGGTTGTGCACAAGTTTCGTATCCGCCTAACTTGCAATCGTGCTAGCGTCTCTCTAGTGTTGTGCAACAAGAGCATTTTCGCGGATTCTACATTTTGGCTCATCCCTTGGTTGCACGACCCCACTTATCTTTCTGCGTGTGTGTTTCCGTGTACCATATCTTGCTATTGGTCTACTTGTTGTATTTGAAAATTTGCGAATCCTTTCCAACATTATTGAGTCTAATTAACAACTGCATCAAATTTTGTGCCACCATCCTTGTAACACTGCGATTTTTTAAAATATGCAGCTAAAAATCACTAGCACTATCTATTTTTTGCAACTAAAATTCAGTAATTAAGCATAGATTTCATTCATAGATTAAGCAGTCGTTCTTTATACAAACAGTTCAACTCGACAGCTGAACCGACCAAACTTTTCCCCAATTGTTGACAACCACGTACTGAAATAGCTGGTTCAATACTAGCTAATTTTAAGTACGTTGTATAGTTTCACCACATCTATAGTCATATGAACTGAGCAAAATAGCCCCTAAATACTACTACTACGGAGGGGCTTTGTACTACTTTAAGCATCCTCTCCTCTGCCGAGCGCACTCAATAAGAGACAGAGGAGGAGGAGCCTACCGATGAGATGGACAACTGCAATATCGTGTCTGGCGCTGTTGCACCTTCAGCGTCGCTCACCTCGAACGCCCTCTGATGCTCCAGGTGACCCCTCTCGAAGAGGTGGTTCTCCTTGTAGATCTCCTGATTCCTCGCCTCTGCTGCGGCATGTGTTGCGGCCACGGCGGCGGTAAGGCTCTTTGCGTGCTCAACGAGGCGCTCCTCCTCCTCCCGCAAGAACTCGATGTAGCGCGCAAGGTTGCTGATGCACGTGCGGGTCTCCACCTCCGCCTCCCGCCTTCGGGCAGTGGTGGCAGAGCGGGTGATGACCCCGGCGGTCGATGGTGGGCTGGCGGCCACAGCGGCCGACGATGGGGTGGCGGCCACAACCACCACCTCCCGACTTCGAGCCGTGGCGGCGGAGTGGGTGATGGCCACGGTGGCCGGCAGTGGGGTGGTGACCACGACGGCCACCTCCCGCCTTCGGGCCGTGGCGGTGGAGCGGGCGGTGGCCCTGGCTTTTGACAGTGGTGTGGCGGCCACAGCGGCAGACGGTGGGGTGGCGGCAACGACAGCCGGCAATAGCTGCCGATGGGCAGCAGCTGCGGAGCATGTGGTAGGTGTTCTGCGCGCACCCAACAGGGACGCCGCGCGCACGACACTATGCCGGGACTGCGCCGCCGCCGCGGTGTAGCCTCCCAGGTGGAGTTGTCCTCTGATGACGGCGGAGTGGCTGAGCGACAACGATTGACCGGTGCCATTGGCGATTGTGGGAGAAGCAAACGAGATAAGCTATAGGGAGGGAGGGGAAAATGCGACGCATGACTCGCCAGCCATGAGGGTTTATATAGCAGGCCGGTAAGCATTGGGATTTTGGGGGATTTCACCGACTCGGGCAGGAAGCTTGCGCGGGAACCTGTGCGGTTGCACGAGAACGGGCTCATCGCCGTTTGGCCAAAAGAACGCCCCCGCGCGCTGCTCAAGCTTGCGCTCTAAGCCGTGTGTGGCAGCGGGTGACAAGACGTACGAGAGGAGGACGAAAGGACACGTACATATACGGTTAATAAAATAAAAATGTTTGTGATTAAATTACCTACTACCCCATCCTGGTTTATAAGTCGTCTATGTATTTTTGTGCCAAATTTTGACTATAGATTTAACTAATAAAATACGAATGCATGTCGCCAGAGATTATATCATTGGATTCGTATTTGAACATAGTTTCCAATTATATAATTTTTGTAACATGCATTAACATTTTGTTGGTTAAATTTAAGGTCAAAATATGGCACAGAATATAAAGGGGACTAATAAACCAAGATGGCGGTAGTAGCACACCGCCGCTCTCTACGCAGCGACGCAACTGTCGGCGGGCTTGTAGATGACCATTTCCTGCGTGTTCAACTGCTCTCTGCGTGTGGTTGCTTGCGGTTGAGGCGGCCGCGGCGCGCTCTACTCATGTCCCACCATGCGCGCTCTGCTCTCGTCCCTCCACGCACGCTACCAGCGGTTGCGTCGGGCGTGGTGCCACGATGCAGTTACCCGCTGCAAAAACTGCCATGCGGATGCACCGACAATCCAGGCCGCCGCGCCCCCATTTATTCTTGCGGCCATTTACCTTCTCTCGCGCCACACGACACAATAAGAACACCCATGACGACACATACAGAGAGGACATCCGGCGGTTCCAATGGCGCTCCCCGTGGCTCCAATGGCGCTCCCAGCGGCCGACGACGACAACGGCGGGCAGTTCACCACGCATCACGTAGTGGACACTCACGTGAGGAGGAACGCCCTCTCGGTGGTGTACACAAACGAGCCGGTCTCGGTGGAGAGCTCCATCCAAACTATGGAGTAGTTGCTTGCCGAGGACAAGTACCAAGTGGTCGGCTTCGACCTCAAGTACACCATCGGTCGTGCCCGGCACGATCAGAAGGTTGTCGTCGCCCAGTTGTGCGTGCGACATGACGTCCTCGTCTACCACTACCACCTGGCCACAAGGTCTTGCGAGCGTTTCTCTAGGTTTATCAACAGCTCCGACTACAGTTTCGCTACAGTGGACACCACCAATGATCTAAAAGCGCTCAATGTTTCGGGCTAGAAATGCCATAATCTTGTCAACATCTAGGACCACTACAAGGTTTGGGGCAGCGATAACAACAAACAGAACTCCCTGGTGGACCTCGCCTCGGCCATCATCGACCACTACTACATGAAGATGAAGGATGATAGCAAGAAGGACACGAACGCCTGGCACAGTGTCTGGCATGAGAGACTGGATGAACAATTCGTCAATTACGCGGCCAAGGACGCATACACAAGCTACGAGATGTACATGCGGATCGTTGACATGAGGGAGTGTCTTCCTCCTGCCCCAGACGAGGGATCGAGCCACAGAGCAGTGGCGGGAGTGTCACACGAAGTAGATGACTAGACGATCGTTTCTCCTAGTTTAGAATGCATACAATTGTTTATTGAGGTGTGTGCGAATGATCTGTATAGTCACTTATGTAATTGGATGTTTATTTCAGTTATATATATATATATATATGTTATTCTTCTGTAGACAGAGCAAATCACATGGCTTATTAGCAGCAATCGTCTGTGTTATTGTTGGTCTTCGCACACATCTCTGATTACGGACCTGTTTGCCGTGTATCACACACATCTTGTTCGGTTGAACCGTTTCTATTGTGTTGCCTGATCACACACAGTTCATCCTAGTGAACTGTATGCCATATATCGCACACACCCTCATCTGGCTGCCCGTTTCTGTTGTTCTGCTTCATCGTAAATAGTTCTTCTGGATTAACCGTTTGCCACGCATCGCACACGCAACTCCAATATGAACTGTGTTTGATGTCACCACCATCGCAAATGTTTTGCATCTTTTTTGACTGTTTTATTACATCACCGTTTGTGATTGATGCATCAAACACAGTTTCGTCGAAGGGTCTCTGATTGGATGTCGCGTTTGGACCATCCTGCACTAGTGCAACCTAACAACCAAATACAGATAAACAAGGCATCTGCTCGATAACTGGACAAATGCTCACTGCAACCAACCTAACAACCAAATACAGATAAACAAGGCATCTACTCACTATAAACAACCAAATATAGCCATTCGTGAAACTGAAGTGGACAATTCATACTTAAACATCACATACCCTATTGAACATTACACTTTTGCATAACTAAAATAATTAAACATGGCATAGTTAAAACACCGCATGGCAAAAGCTACTACAACAAAGGGTACGGGTTGGCAAGTTAAAAAAGGTAAGATTTGCTGATAGGATGTTACCTCACTTGTCATGGGCGGGATCCTTCAAGTTGGAAGAGCACAGACCCATGGTGCGCTCTCTGATGTCACAGATGAGTTGTTTCACCTTGGAAGAACCTTGTGGGTGCCCTCCTCGTGGTTGATGAGATCTGACTTGGCAATTGAGGATCCCAAGCCACTGCCATAGAGCGTGTCCTTCAGAAATGACAAAATGGGCTCGATGGCATACAAGAATCGCAAATCCTTGAGCGCGTAGCGGAGGAGATCAGCGACAGGACCATCGAAGAGATCGACGGCGGTTGAACCAGAGGGGTTGGGGATGGACCGCTTAACCTATGACATGGCCCACATGAAGCCGTCGCTGTCGACAAGCTTGATGTCGTAGCCAGCTTTCCCGAGATACAGTAATACGCTAGCCCGCTGACGTGAAGCCTTCGGCATGGCAACGTAGTCAACGTCTTCGTGATGAGGACATCAATACCATTGTTACACCCACAGCCCCTACTGCTACATATACTGGACCAATTATTAGAGCTCGCGCATGCCAATTAAATTATCAGGTACTTTTGTTTCTTGGTAATGATTCTAATGTTCATGAGAATATGATGCTGCCTAAATTGGATACATTTGTTTTGCTTACAAATGAAGGGCCTGGCATGGATAAGAAGGATGAACACTGGAGCAAGACCAAGCCTGGAGATGATGGCATGTGCAAGGGGAACAAGAATGGAGTTACAAGTGATGATTTCAGGACTTTGAAGCCACCATAAGGAGTGCATGAAGCCTTGGACGAAATATACAAGATGCCACTTCATAAATTTTGTCCAGAGGCTATTCTAGGTGCTGCATCACCTTATTATTGGGCCAGGCCCATGTAATTTCGAAATACTGAAGTATAGGTTGTTTTTAGAGTCCGTATGTGTGGGGAAACAAGAGTTAGGGTTGGTTTCGAACCCCTCCCTCAAGGGCCACGAAATCCCCCCCCCCCCCCTCTTCCTCCATATATACAGCCCTTTGGGCGTCGTTTAGACTTTGGGTTTTGTTTAGATCAAAAGTTCGCCATAGTTGCAACTTCGCGTACTTCGTTTGTGTTCAACGACCAGACCAAGGCGTCACAGAACCCCACCTTCATTAATAAAGCTTTCCTCGTATATTCGCAATATCCAGATTGCAATCTTAGTTTCTTGCTTCTTCGTTTGCTCGCAGGAAACAGGCCCTCATGGTCAGGTTGATCGAGCTCCAGCGTGGTCAATAACCCTTGGAAGTTGGTTTAGCGATTGCTAAGGCGCGACGTCTCGCACGTTCGTAGTCGGATCGTCAAGATCGACTCCCACAGAAAACGATAGCCACCATCTCATCGAAACATCGGGACACCTTTGCCTCTATCAAGTGGTATCAGATTTTCAGGTTGCTCGGTGAGATTTTACAGTTTTTCGTAGTTTAGATCGAGTCTGTTCTTCATACCTACAGTCCACGAAAAAGCCACAAAAAAATTAGGGTTAGTTCATCATATCCGAACCAATCTGAGCCTTTCATAATCTTTTCTGTATTTGCTTTGTTGAATTTGCGGTTGCATCATCGAGTCTAGTTGCTGGTCTTAGCGTCTAGTCTTTTAGAGTTTCGAGTTCTGTTCACGGGTATTCACGCCGCCGCCGCACCATCATCATCCGCTGCCATATACCACCACCACACCAGTTTCATTATCCGCTGCCATATACCACCACCACACCAAATTCATCTTCCGCTGACATATACCACCACCACAGCAGACACATCACCGCCGCCAAATACCACCATATATCCGCCACAAACCCGAGTCCATATATTGTCCATCACCAATCTGAGTCCACATATACCACCGCATGTCCATCACCAATCCGAGTCCACATATACCACATATACCATCGCCTGTCCACCACCAATCCGAGTTCCTTTCCTATTAGGTTTGTTTTCGAGACCCATCTAATTTCTGATTCGTGTTTCTTTGCCTGAGTAGGTCTCGAAAAAAAAAGTCTAGAGACCCCCGGGCAGTTTTTAGGCCAAAATTTCGGCGACCAAAAATATTTTTTCCTATCCTATTTTTAGGCTTTTCTGAGTCTTTTGAGCCACGTGCCATCATAGTGATTTTTTGTCGCACTTTTTCGTCGTCGTTGCCCTGATTTCCAAAAAATATAGTCAAAAAATTTCGTGCCCATCCTGTCATTTTGACCTGGTAAGAGTTTTGAGACACTCGCCATTATAGTGATTTTTCGCAAAAAAAAGAGGAGCGCAAAAAAAAAGAGCACAAAAAAACAGAGCGAAAAAAATTCCAGAGAGTGATTTTCCCTTGTTTACGTGCAGCGCCGTGATTTTGTTAGTGCTCTAGGCTCGCGTCTCTAGCACGGTCTAGCCTAGGACCAGCACAGTACCGTCGTTGAGCGTTTATTCAACTTTGCATCTCTGAATTGATTATTGCTGACCCTTTTTGCTACCATATTATAAGCCTTCCCAGCTCCACATACATCTACATCGGGTGTTTGACTCTCCCTGGTAATCATTCTATCCAAGCTTTGAGAGTTTTGACTACATTGGTTGCCGATCACCGCCTGCTGCTAGGTAAGAACTGGTAAGAATTTGAGATTTGCTGGACGGATTTGCGACACCCACCACAGTCTGTAGGATCATATTCTTGTGTGTTTCTATTGCTGCTAACCATGCCAGGATCACAAGCCGACGAGATTGACTGGGAGAACTTAACGAACAAGGAGCTTCACGATAAGTTTCAGCAAATGATGACTGAACAGGTGCAAGATGTGCAGAACAATTTTGAAGAGGCCATGGAGAAGATCACTGGTCTTGAGAAGACGTTCGAAACAAAGCTCGATAACAGATTTAATGAACTGCTTGCGTGTCTTCCACCACCGGCTGCACCTGCCGCACCTCTGCAACAACAACAACAACAACAACAACGACGACGACGACTACCTCCACATCGCGAAACAGCCCTCCGCCGAGCGAGCCGTGTTCCTCTTCAGCTTGGCCAAACTGTTGGTGCTGTTGTTGATACTTCTGTGGCTCCTGCTGCTGATGAGGCGGAGGATGATTATGCGGGAGATTACGAGGATGAGGTTGATCAAAATCAGAACTACGTGCAACCACCAGCACCACAACCACCAGGTCGTCCACATGCGAATAATCATAATGGTAGGGCTCTCCCTCAGGTACGAGATCATGACCATCTTCCTAAACTGAAATTGAATATTCCACCATTTGAGGGTAGATATGTTCCTGATATATATCTTACATGGGAGTTAGAAACCGAACAACGTTTTACATGTTTAGAATATCCCGAGGAGAGACGTGTTGCTGCTGCACTTTGTGCTTTCACTAGTTTTGCTTGTGTGTGGTGGTCTGAACATCGTAGATTATATCCGAATAATATTCCAACTACTTGGGCTACTTTGAAAACTGCTATGCGTACTCGTTGGGTTCCACCATATTATCAACGTGAATTACATCAAGAATTGCAGCGTTTAAGACAAGGAAAAAATTCCGTAGAGGAATATTATCAGGAATTACAAACTAGCATGATTAGATGTGGTATTGTTGAGGATAATGAAGCTATGCTTGCACATTTTATGGGTGGATTAAATAGAGAGATTCAGACCATTCTAGAGTATAAGGAGTATAATAATATCACTCGTTTATTCCATCTTGCTTGTAAAGCTGAACGTGAAGTGCGGGATCGACAGGCATTGGCGCGAACTAACTTTTCTGCAAGTCGACCTTCGTCATGGACACCACATGCATCCTCTACTTCCACTGCACCATCACCTCCATCTGGTGCCACCTCCAACCGTGATACTAGAAAGCAGGCACAACCACCACTATCTGCCAAGACCACACCTGCCGGGCCTGCACAAAGCTCTTCTTCTTCCATGGCATCAACAGGGCACACAAGTGATATTATTTGTCGTCGTTGTAAGGGAAGAGGTCATTATGCGAGAGAATGCAAATCTCAGCGTGTGATGATTGCTACTAAGGATGGTGGGTATGAGTCCGCTAGTGACTATGATGAGGAGACTTTGGCTCTTATTACACGTGAAGAACACGGTGGAGATGATTCTGATCATGAGACGCAATACATGGCTCCTGAAGACGTAGACAGGTATGAATGTTTAGTTGCTCAACGTGTTTTGAGTGTGCAGGTCACGCAAGCTGAGCAAAATCAGAGGCATAATTTGTTCCATACCAAGGGAGTTGTGAAGTAACGTTCTGTTCGCGTGATCATAGATGGAGGGAGCTGCAACAACTTGGCTAGCATGGAGATGGTGGAGAAGCTATCTCTCACCACAAGACCACATCCACATCCTTACTACATCCAATGGTTCAACAACAGCGGCAAGGTTAAGGTAACACGTACTGTTCGTGTGCATTTTAGTATCTCTACATATGCTGATTATGTTGATTGTGATGTGGTACCTATGCAAGCATGTTCTTTATTACTTGGTAGACCATGGGAATTTGATAAAAATTCTGTACACCATGGTAGAAACAATCAGTATACTCTTGTTCATAAGGATAAAAATATTACTTTGCTTCCTATGACTCCTGATTCCATTTAGAAAGATGATATTAATAGAGCTAATAAAGCAAAACAGGAGAAAAATAAGAGTGAAAATCATATTGTGGCAAAAGAATTTGAGCAACAAATGAAGCCTAATAATAAACCATCTAGTGTTGCTTCTGAAATTAAACTGAAAAGTGCATGTTTACTTGCCAACAAATCTGATATTGATGAGCTAGATTTTAGCAAATCTGTTTGCTATGCTTTTGTGTGCAAAGAGGCATTATTTTCATTCGAGGACGTGCCTTCCTCTTTGCCCCCTGCTGTCACTAACATTTTGCAGGAGTTCGCTGACGTCTTCCCACAAGACGTGCCACCGGGATTACCACCTATTCGAGGGATTGAGCATCAAATTGACTTAATTCCCGGTGCATCGCTACCCAACCGTGCACCATACCATACCAATCCAGAGGAGACGAAGGAGATTATGCGTCAAGTACAAGAGCTGCTCGACAAAGGTTATATACGCGAATCTCTTAGTCCTTGTGCTGTTCCTATTATACTAGTGCCTAAAAATGATGGTACGTCACGTATGTGTGTTGATTGTAGAGGCATTAAAAATATTACTATTCGTTATCGTCATCCTATTCCTAGGCTAGATGATATGCTTGATGAATTAAGTGGCTCTACAATATTCTCCAAAGTTGATTTGCGTAGTGGATACCATCAAATTCGTATGAAATTGGGATATGAATGGAAAACAGCATTTAAAACTAAGTTTGGTTTATATGAGTGGTTAGTCATGCCTTTTGGGTTAACAAATGCACCTAGTACTTTCATGAGACTAATGAACGAAGTTTTACATGCTTTCATTGGACGATTTGTGGTAGTCTATTTTGATGATATACTGATTTATAGCAAATCTTTGGAAGAACATTTGGAACATTTACGTGTTGTTTTTATTGCTCTACGTGATGCACATTTGTTTGGTAACCTTGGGAAGTGCACCTTTTGCACCGACCGAGTATCTTTTCTTGGCTATGTTGTTACTCCACAGGGAATTGAAGTTGATAAATCCAAGATTGAAGCTATTGAGAGTTTGCCGCAGCCCAAAACGGTCACACAAGTGAGGAGTTTTCTTGGACTCGCTGGTTTCTATAGGCGTTTTGTGAGAGATTTTAGCACCATTGTTGCACCTCTCAACGAGCTTACAAAGAAGGATGTGCCTTTTGTTGGGGTACCGCACAGGAAGAAGCCTTCACGTTATTGAAAGATAAGTTGACACATGCTCCTTTACTCCAACTTCCTGATTTTAATAAGACTTTGAGCTTGAATGTGATGCTAGTGGAATTGGATTAGGAGGTGTGTTATTACAAGATGGCAAACCTGTTGCATACTTTTCTGAAAAATTGAGTGGGCCTAGCCTGAATTATTCTACTTATGATAAAGAATTATGTGCTCTTGTTTGGACTTTAGAGACATGGCAACATTATTTATGGCCCATAGAATTTGTTATACATTCTGATCATGAATCTTTGGAACATATTAAAAGTCAAGATAAACTGAATCATAGACATGCTAAATGCGTAGAATTCATTGAGGCTTTCCCTTATGTCATTAAACACAAGAAGGGTAAAGAAACTGTTATTGCTAATGCATTGTCTCATCGCTATACTATGCTTTCACAACTTGACTTCAAAATATTTGGTTTGGAGACCATCAAAGATCAATATGTGCATGATGCTGATTTTAAAGATGTAATGCGGAATTGTAACGAAGGAAGAACATGGAACAAGTTCGTTATTAATGATGGCTTTGTGTTCCGTGCTAACAAGCTATGCATTCCAGCTAGCTCTGTTCGTCTTTTGTTGTTGCAGGAGCGCATGGAGGATGATTAATGGGGCACTTTGGCGTGAAGAAGACGGAGGATATACTTGCTACACATTTCTTTTGGCCAAAGATGAGACGGGATGTTGACCGTTTTGTTGCTCGCTGCACTACATGTCAAAAAGCTAAGTCACGACTCAATCCTCATGGTTTATATATGCCTTTGCCTGTGCCTAGTGTTCCTTGAGAGGATATATCTATGGACTTTGTTTTAGGTTTACCTCGAACAAAGAAGGGGAGGGATAGCATATCTGTTGTCGCGGATAGATTCTCGAAAATGGCACACTTTATACCATGTCATAAAAGCGATGATGCTGTTAATGTTGCTGATTTGTTCATTCGTGAAATTATTCGCTTGAATGGTGTGCCAAATACTATTGTTTCAGATCGTGATACTAAATTTCTTAGCCACTTTTGGAGATGTTTATGGGCTAAGTTGGGGACTAAACTGCTTTTTAGTACTAGATGTCATCCCCAAACTGATGGACAAACAGAAGTAGTCAATAGAACATTGTCTACCATGCTTAGGAATGTTTTGAAGAATAACAAGAAAATGTGGGAAGAATGCTTGTCTCATATTGAATTTGCTTATAATCGGTCGCTGCATTCTACTACTAAGATGTGCCCTTTTGAAATTGTGTATGGTTTTCTACCTCGTGCACCTATTGATTTGTTGCCTCTTCCATCTTCGGAGAAGGTTAATTTTGATGCTAATTAACGTGCTGAATTGATCTTAAAAATGCATGAGTTAACTAAGGAAAATATTGAGCGCATGAATGCTAAATATAAACTTGTTGGAGATAAGGGTAAAAACGTGTTGTCTTTGCACCTGGAGATATTGTTTGGTTACATTTGCGTAAGGATAGGTTTCCTCATTTGCGCAAATCAAAGCTAATGCCACGTGCTGATGGTCCTTTTAAGGTGTTAGGGAAAATAAATGATAATGCATATAAACTTGAGCTGCCTGCAGATTTTGGTGTTAGTCCCACTTTTAACATTGCAGATTTGAAGCCTTATTTCGGTGAGGAAGATGAGCTTCCGTCGAGGACGACTTCATTTGAAGAAGGGGAGGATGATGAGGACATCAATACCATTGTTACACCCACAGCCCCTACTGCTACATATACTGGACCAACTACTAGAGCTCGCGCACGCCAATTAAATTATCAGGTACTTTCGTTTCTTGGTAATGATTCTAATGTTCATGAGAATATGATGCTGCATAAATTGGATACATTTGTTTTGCTTACAAATGAAGGGCCTGGCATGGATAAGAGGGATGAACACTGGAGCAAGACCAAGCCTGGAGATGATGGCATGTGCAAGGGGAACAAGAACGGAGTTACAAGTGATGATTTCAGGACTTTGAAGCCACCATAAGGAGTGCATGAAGCCTTGGACGAAATATACAAGATACCACTTCATAAATTTCGTCCAGAGGCTATTCTAGGTGCTGCGTCACCTTATTATTGGGCCAGGCCCATGTAATTTCGAAATACTTTAGTATAGGCTGTTTTTAGAGTCCATATGTGTGGGGAAACAAGAGTTAGGGTTGGTTTCGGACCCCTCCCTCAAGGGCCACAAAATTCCCCCCTCTTCCTCCATATATACAGCCCTTAGGGCGTCGTTTAGACTTTGGGTTTTGTTTAGATCAAAAGTTCGCCATAGTTGCAACTTTGCGTACTTCATTTGTGTTCAACGACAAGACCAAGGCGTCACAAAACCCCGCCTTCATTAATAAAGCTTTCCTCGTATATTCGCAATATCCAGATTGCAATCTTAGTTTCTTGCTTGTTCTTCGTTTTCTCGCAGGAAACAGGCCCTCGTGGTCAGGTTGATCGAGCTCCGGCGTGGTCAATAACCCTCGGAAGTTGGTTTAGCGATTGCTATGGCGCGACGTCTCGCACGTTCGTAGTCGGATCGTCAAGGTCGACTCCCACAGAAAACGATAGCCACCATCTCATCGAAACATCGGGACACCTTTGCCTCTATCACTTCGCTGGCTTCCGCGGCAAGGTGTTGCTGCGGGATCGACAGGTCGGGGCGAACGGCGGCCACCTCGCCAACGTCCGAGGCCATGATAAACCTCTTCTTGGACGAACGCTCGTCGGGCACCCAGGGATACGTGGTCAAGCTAGGTTGCGACATTCTGGAGCAGGGGATATGGATCTGGCGGGGAGGGACACCGTAGACCTCATCTAAAAACTCAGGGGAGTGGGGCGACGGTATGGGAATTGCTTGTTAACCTGAACTTTATTATCTAAGCTAGGAGGAACGGGCAGACTGGCAGGGGTTGGTGGTGGCGGCAAGCTAGGGTTTGAGGGGGGAGGAGGGCCGGGTAGGGGATTGTGGAGGGAGTGGAGGGGGCGGGTGGGCGGGGTGGTGTTTGAGGATATGCCGCGGCTATTGAAATTTTTAGTAATGGTGGGTGGAGATGGTGGTGGACAAGGGAGGATGACGGTTCAAATGCCTTGGCTACTGCAATTTTACTATAAGGTCAGTGCTGGATGAGTGGAGGTGACGGTTGAAGTGCGGTGGCTACTAAAATTTGGGTAAAGGAATTGGTGCGGGGCGGGAGTACCCAAGATCGCACACGGTCCAATAAGAATATGCGTTTATGATAATAAGGAAAAGCACGGCGTAACCGCCGTTTTTTGCAATGCTCAAGGCGAGTAGTTTGTTTTTAGACTTGACATGGAATTTAATCTAAATAAACTACCCGCCTTTAGCTTTCGCAGGTGGTGATTTTACAGCGCACTTACATCGCACACGGTTAGCCAGTACCTCCACCTTTGCTCGTGCTTGCACAGTCGTAGTGATTCACATCGCACACTGTTAATCCACTACCTCCACCCCTGCTCGCGCTTGCACGGTCGTGGTGATTTGTCAGCCCACTAGCATCACACACGGTTAATCACTACCTACACCCTTGATCATGCTTGTGCAGTCATGGTGATTTCACAGTGCACTTGCGTCGCACACGGTTAGCAAGTACACCCGTGTCTGTTGAGCGTCATCCAAGTCTTTGCAGCAAAAAAACGTCAGAGAGGGTCAGAAGACAGCCACACCAGCATGTGGCTCAAATATATATGAGTGAAAAGGGTGGTCTATGTACTTTCCTTTTAAAAGACTCCGATCCATTTTACTTTACTTTTTTGGCTATGGCAACATGTTCGTTGGTAATAAAACGCACCAGCTCCAAAGAATTTTTCTCACTATATTGACTGGAAAATTCAGGGTCAGCTTTATTTCCTCTAGACAATACGTCATTGTAGATACATGCCAGACTTGGGCACCAATCATACATGCACATGAAGCGACGAACTTAAGCTATTTTCACGACATATTAAGCAGGTGAAATTGCTGTGCCATCAGTTTCTAAAAGAAAAACTGTCGTATTTGCTTCATATATGTTTCTTCTACAAAAATTGATATGCCATATATTATCAAGAAATATAAGGGTCATAAATTAACATGTCGCCGATATTAAACTTTGACCGGTTATTTCTCTAGAAGTGTATGATTGGAGTACACAAAATAATATGACTATACTCTATCTTGCAAAATATCCCTGACTTACATATTCATACGATCGCACATGTATTATTTTATTAAAGTAAAGTCTAACATGATCCATGCAGAAGGAGTAGTATATAAAAGATATCTGGTAGTTACATAATATCCGGCTGCATTAGTTATATTGTCGAATATAATTATAAGGACTGCCATTTGGATCGTAGATTAAAAGGTAAAAGGGGTTACGCCCAACAAAAAATATGTACATAAATCATATGTCACGTGCATAAAAAAAGAATTGGAATTGTACACTGAGCTAAATCTAATTCTAAATTGTCAAACAAGTCATAATCCAGCTCGGAAACAAACTTTGAGTTGTCCGGCTCGGAAACAAACTTTGAGTTGACACATCCGATTCAGTCCTCACCGTCATCGGCACAGCAAATACGGTGCGACATCGTGGAGCAGATCACATCAACAACAAGCCGGAGATCGCCTTCATCATCCGTGTGCTTCTCCTTCTTGACCTTGCACATGCATATATCACGGCGCCGCTGCATCCAAGCGAGGATGCTTGGCACCCAGGACCAGCACTAGTAGAAAACAGGGCTTAGGTCACAGGGCAGTTTTCACATTAGCCCCGGTTCAGTCACGAACCGGGACTAATGTGAGCATTGGTCCCGGTTCATGAGCCCAGGGGACCGGCCGGGGCCTCGTGGGCATTGGTCCCAGTTCGTATGGACCCTTTGGTCCCGGTTGGTGGTACAAACTGGGACCAATGGGCCACGCTCCTGGCCCACCACCCTTTAGTCCCGGTTCATACCACAAACCGGGACTAAAGGGCTGGTCCTAGTTCCGGCCAGTGTTTAGTCCCACCTCGCCAACCGAAGGGCGCTCACACCAGTTTATAAGCCCGTCCCTCTATGCCTTGTTGAGCTTCTCTTAAAGTGAAAACAGATGCCCTTATACAGGAAATTTGACTTAAATTCATAGTAAATTTCATAGAAATTTATTATGAATTTAGGATGAATTTTCTCTATAAGTGCATCTATGTTCATTTTTTAATTTATAAAATAAATAAACCTTAATAAAATAAATAAAACTAAATAAACCTTAATAAAATAAAATAAAATAAACTATAGTAACTACAATAAATAAACCTTAATAAATTAAGTAAAAATAGCAGCAGTAAAATAAATAAAAATAGTAGCAGTAAAATAAATAAAAATAAAATAATTAAAGTAAAATACATAAGTAATTAGAAATAAAATAAATAAGTTTTTTGTTGTAAGTAGAAACAAAACCTTTTTAGAGTTCATTTGAAATGCTTTTCAATTTTAGGGTCTTATAGCTCAAAATAATTAGTAAATGCATGAAAAATAACAAATGAAGTCAGAAAGGATTGAAAAATGATGATGTGGCTTTGAATGGTGCATTTTGAAAACACAAAAAGTCAGGAGTTCAAATAAGTTTTAAAAAATGAAATCCCTTTGTAACAGACGAGTTTCCGGATGAAATCCTGATACTTTGAAATAGATTGTCCGTTTTGTACACGAAGTGCATCCAGTTTTTGCCGTAACCCTCTCAACTTTCTTGCACATGCTATGTGGATGAAATGATGATATCATGCCAACTTTCAACCTTTTCAAAGTTCATTTGAAATGCTTTTCAATTTGAGGGTCTTATAGCTCAAAATAATTAGTAAATGCATGAAAAATAACAAATGAAGTCAGAAAGGATTGAAAAATGATGATGTGGCTTTGAATGGTGCATTTTGAACACACAAAAAGTCAGGAGTTCAAATAAGTTTTAAAAAATGAAATCCCTTTGTAACAGACGAGTTTCCGGATGAAATCCTGATACTTTGAAAGAGATTGTCTGTTTTGTACACGAAGTGCATCCAGTTTTTGCTGTAACCCTCTCAACTTTCTTGCACATGCTATGTGGATGAAATGATGATATCATGCCAACTTTCAACCTTTTCAGAGTTCATTTGAAATGCTTTTCAATTTTAGGGTCTTATAGCTCAAAATAATTAGTAAATGCATGAAAAATAACAAATGAAGTCAGAAAGGATTGAAAAATGATGATGTGGCTTTGAATGGTGCATTTTGAACACACAAAAAATTAGGAGATCAAATAAGGTTTAAAAAATGAAATCCCTTTGTAACAGACGAGTTTCCGGATGAAATCCTCATACTTTGAAAGAGATTGTCCGTTTTGTACACGAAGTGCATCCAGTTTTTGCCGTAACCCTCTCAACATTCTTGCACATGCTATGTGGATGAAATGATGATATCATGCCAACTTTCAACCTTTTCAGAGTTCATTTGAAATGCTTTTCAATTTTAGGGTCTTATAGCTCAAAATAATTAGTAAATGCATGAAAAATAACAAATGAAGTCAGAAAGGATTGAAAAATGATGATGTGGTTTTGAATGGTGCATTTTGAACACACAAAAAGTTAGGAGTTCAAATAAGTTTTAAAAATGAAATCCCTTTGTAACAGACGAGTTTCCGGATGAAATCCTGATACTTTGAAAGAGATTGTCCGTTTTGTACACGAAGTGCATCCAGTTTTTGCCGTAACCCTCTCAACTTTCTTGCACATGCTATGTGGATGAAATGATGATATCATGCCAACTTTCAACCTTTTCAGAGTTCATTTGAAATGCTTTTCAATTTTAGGGTCTTATAGCTCAAAATAATTAGTAAATGCATGAAAAATAACAAATGAAGTCAGAAAGGATTGAAAAATGATGATGTGGCTTTGAATGGTGCATTTTGAACACACAAAAAGTCAGGAGTTCAAATAAGTTTTAAAAAATGAAATCCCTTTGTAACAGACGAGTTTCCGGATGAAATCCTGATACTTTGAAAGAGATTGTCCGTTTTGTACACGAAGTGCATCCAGTTTTTGCCGTAACCCTCTCAACTTTCTTGCACATGCTATGTGGATGAAATGATGATATCATGCCAACTTTCAACCTTTTCAGAGTTCATTTGAAATGCTTTTCAATTTTAGGGTCTTATAGCTCAAAATAATTAGTAAATGCATGAAAAATAACAAATGAAGTCAGAAAGGATTGAAAAATGATGATGTGGCTTTGAATGGTGCATTTTGAACACACAAAAAGTCAGGAGTTCAAATAAGTTTTAAAAAATGAAATCCCTTTGTAACAGATGAGTTTCCGGATGAAATCCTGATACTTTGAAAGAGATTGTCCGTTTTGGACACGAAGTGCATCCAGTTTTTGCCGTAACCCTCTCAACTTTCTTGCACATGCTATGTGGATGAAATGATGATATCATGCCAACTTTCAACCTTTTCAGAGTTCATTTGAAATGCTTTTCAATTTTAGGGTCTTATAGCTCAAAATAATTAGTAAATGCATGAAAAATAACAAATGAAGTCAGAAAGGATTGACAAATGATGATGTGGCTTTGAATGGTGCATTTTGAACACACAAAAAGTCAGGAGTTCAAATAAGTTTAAAAAAATGAAATCCCTTTGTAACAGACGAGTTTCCGGATGAAATTTAAACTATTCAAATTTGGAAACTAATGGAGTAACAGAAAGTTTATAATTATTCTGAGCTAAAAGCAAAAAGAATAAAAAAATAAAGCAAAAATCAAAAGAAAATAAATAATTCAAAAAACAAAAAATACTGGAAAAACTAAAGAAAATGCCGCCTAATGGGCCACACGGCCTGCATACGACTAGAAACCCATCTGCACATGGGCCAGGATGCAGGCCCGCAGGCCCAATAGGCCCAACATGGCAGTGACAAAGGTAGGCATGTAATGCCTGCATATTAGAGAGGAGCTCAGCACCTAAGCTGCAACGCAGCTTATAAACAGGTGCTGAGCTCTCTCAGCTAGCGAGGTGGGACTAAACTTCCCTCCGCACCGCGCCAGCACATTTGTCTCGGTTGGTGGCTCCAACCGGAACCAATGCTCCCCTTTGGTCCTGGTTGGTGCCACCAACCGGGACCAAAGCCCTCTGCTTCCCGCCCTTTGCGCTGGTGAAAAGAGGACTTTAGTCCCGGTTGGTGGCACCAACCGGGACCAAAGGGTGGGTATTGGTTCCGGTTTGTGCGTTGAACCGGGACCAAAGCCTTTGCTATATAAGCAGCACTTTGGAAATTTTCTGATTTCCATCGCCAGCGTCCCCCCGCCCGACGACGCCGCGAGCTCGATCTACGCCGCCAGGCTGCCCCGCCGTCGTCGCCGTCGCCCGTGCCCCCGTGCCCACGCCATCGCCCGTCGTCGTCGCCCTCCGCCCCCCGCCGCCGTCGCCGTCGGCCTCCGCCGCGCGCCCCCGAGCCGTCGCACGCGCCCCGTACGTCACCGTCGCCGCCCTCCGCCCCGGCCCGCCGCGGTCGCCGTCGCCCTCCGCCACCCTGTGAGCGCCGCCCCGATCCCCTCCTCCTCCTCCCCCTGTAATGGCCGCTGCCGCTGCCGCCGCGCCCCCTATAGCTATTATATGTGTACGTAGTTTAATTTAGATTTGTAATTTAGTTATATTAATTTGGATGTGTAGTTAGATGTGTAGTTAATTTAGTTGTTGTAATTTAGATGTATTAATTTAGATGTGTAGTTTAGATTTTTCATATTTAGAAGTCATTTATGTATGTTCATATTTAGAAGAAAAAGAAGGAGAGAAAAAAGGAAAATAAGAAGAAGAAGAAGAATAAGAAGAAGAGGAGAGGAAGTAGAGGAGAAATAAATAAGAAGATGAAAAAGAAGAAAAAAAAGAGTAGAAGAAGAAGTATTCTATTCCTTCTTCTTCTCCTCTTTTTTTCTTTTTTTTCTTTGATCTCCTCCTCTATTCCTTTCTTCTTCTCCTCTTTTTTTCGTCTTCTTCCTCTTCTTATTTTTTATCGGGTATGTCGTTGTCGATATATGTACCCCCCCTCCTCGATAACTTTTAGTAAGTACTACTTAGAAAGTGTTTAATAGATTTAGTTAGAAAAATAATAGAACTAGTTAAACTAGCTAGTTTATTTTTAGTAAGTACTACTTTATTCTATTTATAGTAAGGAAATTAATAGAACTAGTTTGTTTTTTAGTTAAAGCAATTATTCCCGCATCGATGTCGACGATGCCTATCCCGCATCCTCGTCGTCGACTCGGCGGAGGAGGCCGGCTTGATCAGAGGGGCCATGTCCGGGACTGGGCTCCGCCGGGCTGGTTTTGGGAGGTGCTACCTTCCAGTGGGCGTAGGTTGGTGAGGAACCAGCACGTCGTTGACCCGATCCTTGTTTGGTGGCGCTCGCGTGGGCCAGTGACGGTGCCGAGGCTTCCGGACACCGCGGAGGTGGTACGTCACCGTGTCAGCGAGGAGGACCAGCACGTCCGTCACTACATGGTTGCGTTGGAGGGCAGGTTCGACAATACCTGGCAGGTTCTTCAGGGATATCACTGGAGCTATGATCCTGTGATGGTTCCGTCCCTTTGGGTGTCCACCGCCCGCGCCGATACCCGTCGGGCGCTACTGTTCTAGCTGTACTAGCGATGCTATATGTATGATAGTATTCGAGGTGTATTAGTGATAATATTCGGCGATGTACGGACGCATGGAGATGATGTAGTTTTGCTTATAATTGAATGCATCCTAATTTGAATACTACTTTATTTTGTGATTTGATTTTTCTTATTGAATGCTCAAAGTGGAAAACTACTTCGATCCTACTTTGAATGCTAAAATTGGAGAGCACTATGATTAGTTGATAGATTATAGGGTTTTTGTTTTCGCAGAAATCTAGGAGCCCCCGGCCCCTCCATCATCCCCGCCGTCGTCCCCGTCACCGCCCCCTCCGACATCCAGGTGAGACCAGCCAAATCCTCTTTTAGAAAGATAATTAAACGATATTTCGGGTTGATTGTAAGCCTGTCGAGTCTCCACCATATATGAGAGGACGAAGAATCCCGACTGTTGTCATGGGGGTAGCTTCTCCTTCGTTCCCGTGTGCTAGACAATTTGGTGTAATGCACTCGAGAACGAAAGGAGGAGCTACCATCACCGACGGTCGCAAATGTCAGAGAGGAATCAGTGAGGGAGAGTTCCACCATATATATATGAGAGGACGAAGAATCCTGACTGTTGTCGTGGGGGTCGCTTCTCCTTTGTTCCCGTGTGCTAGCTAGACATTTTGGTGTAATGCGCACGGGGACAAAGGGAGGAGCGACCATCACCAACGGTCGAATGTATACACCACGTGAGCTGAGAGTTTTCAAGAGAAAAGACTCGACAAACCGATAGTCAACCCGTGATGAATAATAATGATCTAACTTAGGTTTTTTAGTACATATATTTAATTGTAGATGTTTAATATTTGAATTATGAACATAGGAAATGTCGTACTCGGACGATGAAAGTCTCCCGGGGGAGTGCGACTGGTGCCACGACGACCGAGGTCAGTGCGATAGGCCTCACCTGGACGAAGATCGGCGCTTCAGTATTAAGCTGGAGGAGACAATCGATGTTGAAACGGTACGCAACGACGACAAGTGTTATTTTTTTGTAATTAAGCACGACTTCAACTATTTCAACGTGTACTTTTCATCTTTTACAATTTGGCTAGCTTATCCCATGCCATGCAAGATGCTACGTCTTGGAGAGGATGGGTTTTGAAGACCATGAAAGTATGGAAACAAAGAAAATTCACCTAAGGACCCATCATGATATAGATTTTGAAGTAAAGCTGTATAATTCTGAGAGCGTAACCAATTTTGGTTGCAAAAATTAGGAAGCATTTTGCAAGATGTATGGTTTTGATGAGGGTATGCTTGTCACCATGGATCTTGGTGATCCTGACATCGAGCAAGACAATATGGACATTTGGGTCCTTGTTGATACGCCTCCAATTCTACCGCTATGTGAGTTTCTCAAACATAGTTATTAGCTAATTTATATTGTTCATTTCAAAATAGTTGACAGCTTATTTTGATTGTTCAAACAATGTGCGGAACATGATAGAGAGAACCTACTACACCGATGGCTCTGAGTTAACTTATAAGGAGAAAACTCATTTGGTCGGATTTTGTACTGATATTGAGAATTACAATATCTACAATCAAACTCCTCAACATTATGGTCCTCAATACGTGCCACTAGTGCACGTGTTGAACTATGGTAACTACTATGGAGATACCCTGGTAAGATTTCTTACTATTACGACATCCGTGCATATTTTGCATAGTTCTAAAACTAGTACATTATCATTGCTAACTATGAAGTTATTACTATGTTTTTCAACAGATAATCCCAGAGGATTGTGTGCCTCATTTGATGTATCAGAATGGTAGGCTTGATGTTTTGAATATACAACCAGGTCATCCTACGAATCTCAACTGTCCATACCGGATTTCTAAAAGAAGTGGAGACATGCAAATCAAAGAATGGAAAAAATGTATGGACAGTCGCAAGGAGCTTCTTGGAAGCAAAAGGAAGCGAGGCGCAAGAATTGGAGACAGGATGATCTCCATTCTCCATAATGGAGAGTCAGGGTCTATATTCTTTTATGCTATTTTATCTTAAAGAGGGTATTTCGGTCCTACCTAATACTGATGATCATGTGCTAAGAACAATTAAGTAGGGTTGGTTCGATGACTGTGAGGATGATGATCGTATGACTTGTTATTAATAACGAGTAGAAGTTGTATGATGATGATTAGTAGGACTTGTTATTATATATGATGATGCATGATGCGCGCATGAAGAGTTATTATATATCAGCGGGTGAAATGAACATGGATTGGATTGAAGTGAAGGCAACATGCATGTGGTGCGTGTCGAAAGTAGTACAATCCAAACTTGATCAAGTCCGGATTAGTATTACTTTCGACATGCACCACATGTTGCCTTCACTTCAATCTAAGCCATGTTTAGGCATAGCAGTACGTAGCGTTGGTAAACCAAGCACGGAGATATAAGAGAGGACACTTCTCTCTAATAGCTACCTAATAACAACCTAAATTAACCCCCCAAAACCCCAACCCCCCCCCCTTTCAAAAAAAACAAAAACCTCAGCTCCTGCCAGGTGCTGACGCGTGGATGCCTATTGGTCCCGGTTGGTGGCACCAACCGGGACCAATGGCCCTCCTGCCTGGGCTCCCCGCACCGGCCACGTGGACGGCCTTAGTCCCGGTTCGTGTAAGAACCGGGACTAAAGGGCTAGGGCATTAGTAACGACCCTTTAATCCCGATTCCTGAACCGGGACTAAAGGCCCTTATGAATCGGGGTAAAAGCCCCTTTTTCTACTAGTGCAGCGGCCATATCTGAGACACACCCCCTACAGGTCACTATAGCTCATGACTATGATGTGCCATGTTGGTGATGCGTGAGGTCTGTCTAATCTTTGGTTCATCAGTTCTCAGGTTTGTTCATCTTCTACATATCTATATTAAGTGGTCGCTACGATTAGTGGATGCATAGTTGAGATTATTGGATTCTGGGTTGATGTTCTTAGAGCCTTAGAAGATCAAGACCGAGTAGCCCCTAGGTACGTCCGTCATCAGCTATCCCCTGCATGCATGCGTCCTCAAACTGCTGTGTTCCATGCAGCCATGTTCTGGTGACCATGCTGAGATCCATGGATGGATTCGGTAATCTAATTCGATGAATTATTTGTTTCTCTGCAGGAATAGGAGGCAGCTTGACAGTCGACATCGACGCCAACGGCAGGAAGGTCAGCAAGAAGGGTGTGTACCAGTTTGTTGACAAGTATGTTGCCAACGTCAACGGTTATAGGTAAGTCGGCCTAGCTACCTTGGGTAAAACTGACATCGCTCAATGACGTGATTACCATACGTAACAGTTACTTATATCGCTAATTTACAGCCCAATCTACACGCCAAAGGAATTGTCTTGGTGACTGCTATGCAGGTGGCCGTGAGTAGCCTATGTATATAAAGTTTACAGTTAGACAGCCCATGCATACACCAAAACATTAAGGGCCTTTATACTAATCGTTTTTCCGTTTCAAAAATACTAATCATTTTGTCATGTTATTTTGCAGCACGACCTTGACAACGCTATATCTACTTCTGTTGGATCTATTTTATGAAGGTTAATCTTATTTGCAAACCTAAAAAAGAGATACTCATTAATTATAACAAAAATGCGTCATATGTACCAAAGAAAATATTCAGGTGAACTGTACAATTGTTTTTCAAAAAGAAGGCTTTGGCCCGGTGGTGCCATGTAATACAAATACAATTGGTATTGCTTGTGTTGATTAGAGCTAATAATACATGTGTGAGCATTGTAGCACATACATGAGGGAACTAAAAAAATGATCAAAAGGAGGAACTCAACAGTTATGAGCAAACTATGGTATGTTTTCAGTTCACCAAGTTTTTAATCGACCAACTTATATGACATATACTTTTTTAAATAATTGTACCATTTAAATTGTTTGGAAAAGTTATAGTATGATTCATTTTGTTTCAAACTAACGATGTTGATTTGAGCTAATAATTTATATATGTACATGAGCATGGTAACAAGTGCATGTGTATGCGGTTAATAAAATGTAGGATCCTAAAGCATTTTTAATGGTTACCAGTTCATAAAGGCAATGGCTACAGGCACATGGTCAATGATTTGAGAAGGTAATGTAAAAATCGTCCAGTTCACCAATGTTTTATAGGATGTCAATGGTCATTGGATTTATGTAGTCTACCTTTCCTTTTTCTTTTCTAATGTGTACCTTACTCTTAGGCCTGAGCACTTCTCCTAGCTAGATATACGCTTTAGTATTTTGTGTGAGAAAAGGGAGTGGTCATTGCTATTGTAAAGAAGTGCTAAATTTTTTAGTAACACAAATTCAATCCTTTGAGGTTAACTTTTCAATGGATTTTACTAAAAAATTTAGTAACACAAATGCATCACCATTTCATATACTATCTTAGTCCCGATTCATCTGTGCACTACTGCAGGATGCTGCTAACGCGACACTATAATTATAGACCCTTCGACGAAACTGTGTGCGATGCAATAATCGCAAATGGTGGTGTAAAAAACCGTCAAAGAAGGTGCAAAACGTTTGCGATGGAGGATGCATCAAACACGGTTCATGATGATGAGGAACAAAAGAAACGGGCAGCCAGATGAAGGTGTGTGCGATATACAACATACGGATCACTAGGATGAACTGTGTGTGATTAGGCAACACAATGGAAACGGTTCAACTGAACAAGATGTGCGTGATACGCGGCAAATAGGTCCGTAATCAGAAATGTGTGCGAAGACCAATAATAACATAGACGATTGCTGCTAATAAGTCGTGTGATTTGCTCTGTCTACAGAAGAATAACATGTATAAGGACTTGATTCCATAAACAGATTGAACATCGAATTACATATGTGGCTAGTACACACATGATCTTTGCACACACTAAAGTACGTTCCAAAATGCCTATGAAACTCAAATAATGTATAAAAAGGCAAAACGAACCATGATTAATTTCATATTTTTAGGACGACGCTAATATATATAGTTGCATGTTGCCTCTGTACAATAAATCAAGGTGGGAAGAGACATCGTATGTCGTTTCGCACACATAGGTGACAAGGTCCCTCTCGGAACCATGAGCCTTTTTGAGAGAAGCTCCGGTTTGTAAGAAGATTGTACCAAAACTTGTCCCAAATTGGACTAATTTTTTACCACAACATGTTGGTGCTATGACATACACCATGGCAAGTTTCATGATTTTGAGGCGAGTTTTGGATTTACAGTAATTTTAAAACCAGGTTTCTCAATGTTTACTGTCGAGTCGGCACCGCCTTGGATAGGCTTTTTCCTCGTGGGTCCCAAATGATAAATCCAAATCTGTGACTACCATGCAGCTTTTCTTATTAAGAATTATAGCCCTTGGTGTGCAAGCTGAAAATAAGTTTGTGGGTGCTGTTGGGCACTAAAAACTTGCGGTTCTGTAATGAACAAAGATCTCAAGGATCCCGCGAGAGTGATGTTCTTTGCCTATGTTGTGAATGCTTATAATATTTATGTCTTAATTAAAGAAATGGCAAGCCATTGGCCCAGTATGAAAGAAAATATGGGTCAAAGCCGAGTTGAAAAGGGCAACAATATCTAACTCCAGCTAACAAATAGTACAAAAGCACGAGGAATAATTGCTCGTCAAGTTTAGACAAAATCCAGATTGAACAGGACAATGACATCTAACTCAACCAAAGTTTTCGGCAGTCACAATCAAATGGATCGGTCTGATCCATAAAATCAATATCCCCGGCCAAAAATTCTACTGGTCCATGATGACAAGCTGTTGTAAATATAAGCCGAGCACGATCGGAAGCCCTTAGGTCCACATGAAACTTCTTTTTATGTTGTTCAACACCTACAGCCGTAAGAAATTTCTTGTTGAAAAACTGTGACGCCCCCGATTCGACCGTACACTAATCATGCACGCAAATGTGTACGATCAAGATCAGGGACTCACAGGAAGATATCACAACACAACTCTACAACATAATTAAGTCATACAAGCATCATAATACAAGCCAGGGGCCTCGAGGGCTCGAATACAAGTGCTCGATCATAGACGAGTCAGCGGAAGCAACAATATCTGAGTACAGACATAAGTTAAACAAGTTTGCCTTAAGAAGGCTAGCACAAACTGGGATACAGATCGAAAGAGGCGCAAGCCTCCTGCCTAGGATCCTCCTAACTACTCCTGGTCGTCGTCAGCGGGCTGCACGTAGTAGTAGGCACCTCCAGTGTAGTAGGAGTCGTCGTCGACGGTGGCGTCTGGCTCCTGGGCTCCGGCATCTGGTTGCGACAACCGGGTATGAAGGAATGGGGGAAAAGAGGGAGAAAAGCAACCATGAGTACTCATCCAAAGTACTCGCAAGCAAGGAGCTACACTACATATGCATGGGTATATGTGTAAAGGGCCATATCACTGGACTGAACTGCAGAAAGCCAGAATAAGAGGGGGATAGCTAATCCTGTCGAAGACTACACTTCTGGCAGCCTCCATCTTGCAGCATGTAGAAGAGAGTAGATTGAAGTCCTCCAAGTAGCATCGTATAGCATAATCCTACCTGGCGATCCCCTCCTCGTCGCCCTGTTAGAGAGCGATCACCGGGTTATATCTGGCACTTGGAAGGGTGTGTTTTATTAAGTATCAGTTCTAGTTGTCATAAGGTCAAGGTACAACTCCGGGTCGTCCTTTTACCGAGGGACACGGCTATTCGAATAGATAAACTTCCCTGCAGGGGTGCACCACATAACCCAACACGCTCGATCCCATTTGGCCGGACACACTTTTCTGGGTCATGCCCAGCCTCGGAAGATCAACACGTCGCAGCTCCACCTAGGCTCAACAGAGAGGTCAACACACCGGTCTAAATCCTATGCGCGCAGGGGTCTGGGCCCATCGCCCATTGCACACCTGCACGTTGCGTGCGCGGCCAGAAGCAGACCTAGCCTAGTAGGCGTTCCAGTCCAATCCGGCGCGCGCCGCTCCATCGCTGACGTCAAGAAGAGCTTCGGCTGATACCACGACGTCGGGATACCCATAACTACTCCCGCGTAGATGGTTAGTGCGTATAGACCAAATGGCCAGACTCAGATCAAATACCCATAACTCGTTAAGCGTGTTATTTGAAGTAACCGCGAACGCCGTCCAGGGCCAGGCCCACCTCTCTCCTGGATGGTCTCAACCTGCCCTGTCGCTCCGCCACAAAGTAACAGTCGGGGGCCGTCAGGAACCCAGGCCCACCTCTACCGGGATGGAGCCACCTGTCCTTTCAGCCCCCTCATCAAAATCACTTGCGGGTACTCAACGAGCCGACCCGACTTTAGTGACCACATGTGTCATGTATATAAAGTATATAGTATATACCCGTGATCACCTCCCAAAGGGATCACGACCCAGTAGTATAGCATGGCAGACGGACAAGAGTGTAGGGCCACTGATGGAACACTAGCATCCTATAGTAAGCACTAGGATGGCAGGTAAGGGTAACAACTGTAGCAACAATGACAGACTATGCAGCAGAATAGGATTAACGAAAGCAGTAACATGCTACACTACTCTAATGCAAGCAGTAGAGAGAAGAATAGGCGATATCTGGTGATCAAGGGGGGGCTTGCCTGGTTGTTCTGGCAAGGAGGGGTCGTCAACACCGTAGTCCTACTGGGTAGCAGCGGCGTCGGCCTCGAGGTCTACCGGAGAAGAAGAGGGGGGGAAGAAATAGTAAATACGGAGCACTCAAGACATCACAAAACATAACATGGCAATAAGCGGTGCTAGGGGTGCCCAATCGCGGTAGTAGGCGATACCGGCGAAGGGGGGAAACATTCGGGAAAGTTTTCCCGAAGTTTGGCATTTTTGGACAGATGAAACGGAGGGGGACAGTTGCAGGTTTGCTATGCTAGGGACGCGTGGCAGATGAACGGACCGCGTATCCGGATTCGTCTCGTCGTTCTGAGCAACTTACATGTATAAAACTTTTTCATCCGAGTTACAGATTATTTTATATGATTTTTCAAAGTTTTAAATGAATTTCTAAAATTTCAGGAATTATTATTAATTCGAAAATACACCTAAGTAATGCTAGATGCACCCGGTCCAGTGTGCCCAGCAGTGTATTAGAAGCTGACAAGTGGGGTCCGGGGGGGTCCAGTCAGCGGTTTAGTCAGCATGTTGACCAGTCAAAGCTGACTGGTCAACAAGGTCAAGGGGACCCACATGTAAGTGTCACGTGTGCTAAAAAATAGCTAGACTAAATTACACTAGAGGGGGCTACACGTCATAGGCTAACATATAACCTAACAATTACTAACCTAAATCTAGATTAGCCTAAACTAATTGAACATGGCCGGCCACACATACAGAACACACACGCACACACACCACGCAGCACACTCAGCCATGGCCTTGCCATGGCCAACCGCATGCAGCAGCATAGCAACGCAACAGTAGGTTTGAGTAGCAGCTGGGTTGAGCAGCAGCCGTATGCAGCGATAGCAGCAGAACGCAACACAGCACGCGAGTGGCCGAGCGGCAGTGGGCGTGCGCGCGTGGCCAGGAGGGGCGCGGTCCTAGCCAGAGGCACGCGGCCAAGCACGGGGGCACGCGCACGACCGCGAGGGCGGGGGCGCACAGTGCGCGGCCAAGGCACGACCACCGGCGACGGGGGCGAGCGCGGGGAACACGGGATGCGGGCACAGCGAGCGTGGCGCCAGGGGCGAGGCAGGGGCATGGCCCAAACGTGCGGCAGAAGAAAGCAGGCGTGGCCATGGGTAGGAGCAGCACGTACGGGTACGTGTACACGGGAGCTCGGACGAGTTCGGGGACGGTGGCTACGACGACGAAATCGAGAGGGGGAGAGGGGGTTTTGGAAGAGGAGCTCACAACGGTTCCAATGGAGTCGACGGGGAGGCCGGAGGTGGACCGGAGCCGTGGTAAACGACACCGGTCGCCGGCGATGTACGCGACGAAGATGCGCCCGATGGCGAGCGGACAGGGCGGCTGCGCTCGATTTGATGCTCGGGATGGACGAGGTGGACCGTGGCGGTTCTTCTGGGCACCTTCTTGCGGTGCGAGGAGCGCGGTGGCCGCGGCATCGACGACGACATGACGACGGCCGAGCTCGGGCGGCTCGTGCGAGAGGGATAAGGAGGAGTGGATCTGGGGAAGGGGGTGTAGCGAGAGGGGGAGAGATGATGAGGGGGGTGCAAGGGCAAGTGGGGAGGCGAGAGGGACGAGGCGTCGCCTTTATCCCCTCGCCGACGGGGACGGCGAGACGGTCCGGCGGGGACGAGCGGGCGCGGGTGCGGTCGGTCGAGCAGTAGGAGGAGGAGGAGGGAGGAGACCGAGAGCTGGGCTGGGCCGGCTGGTGCGCGGCCTGGTTGGGCCAGGTGGTTGGGTGGGCTAAGGCCCAGGAAGAGGGGGTGCGTCCCTTTTCTGTTTATCTTTTTCATTTACCCTTTTTTTATAGTTTTCTGTTTTGTAATTATTTTAGATAGCAAATGACTTTCATGTAATATGAAACTTGACCATAAATCACATTGCAGTTTTAGTCATTGCCACGAAAGTTTGGGGAGGGATTTAAAATAGTTTGAAATTGTTTAATAATTAAAAAGCACTTAATAATTATTTTTAGCCAAAGTTATAATCACAAAAGGGGATTTAAGTACTTTACAAAGTGTTGGGTCACCACCATAACTAGTTATGGAACATTTGCCACACTTTGAACATTTTCTTTTTCGTGTTTGAGAAATTTGAATTCTGGCTTTATTTGAATTTGAGTTCGAACTAAGATTTGGATCAAGCGAGGATTAGCAACAGTAATATGATGACAAGGCACCATTAGCAAAGGATTACTGTAGCTTGACACTGGGGGTGTTACAAATCTCCTCCACTACAAGAAATCTCGTCCCGAGATTTAAGTGGGGAAGTAAAGAGTAACTTCGGGTGTACTGACCCTTATAGGGTTAATTGTCTGGTGAACAATGCAGGGAATGTGACAGAAGTATCTCTCGAGTTGAAATTTAATAAAACATCGAGAGCAAAGTATGAAGGTACCATGAGAAGTTTTAACGGGCAGATAATCATTCGATACCTAATCAAAAGGTGAAAGGGGTTCAGAGCAACAACAACAAAAATTATTGCGCCTGATACTAGAATAGATCACCAGGAAGGTGGCTCATGAATTACGTACGAAGGCAAGTGAAAAAGGATACTTCGGAATCAAGGATGTACAGGAGTCAGGTTTCGATCCTGTGGAACTGTGGGTTATTGGCCCACCATGTGGTTCAAAAGTAGGAAGGACGCCGACATATTGCACGGTCATGGTTGCAAGGCATGGCAGAGGATAGCTTGTCAATTATGTTGGCAACAACGTTTGTACCAAGGGCGAGGGACAAAGAGAACCATTTTCCTGCTCGTTGAAACGAGGCGGACCAATAGGCAAAGTTCTCGTCCATCGGGGGTTACCAGGATGTCGTCAGCAATAGTAACAGGTTCACACTGACGGAGTTGTAAACCGAGGTGTTTCCATAAGCAGGGAATTATTTCTGCTTATTACATATATAGATCACAAGAAAGGTTAAGCAAACCAATGGAGAGGAAAATGTGTTTATACACAAGATTTAGGAGTGTAACTTTTCCCAAGGAAAAGTAGAGCATGATATACATGTTAGATCAACAAGTACATCACCATTTGGATAAAGGGGCAAGGGAATTCATGATGTTATACATACAACGGTGTTTGGATAATAGAGCAAGAACATTTGGCAATGCACTTCCAATGTTCTTGTTGTTGTTCGGCGTACCACAGTCATGCTTCGAGGTAACATTAACATGGTGTTTCAAGCAAGATTGAATCTGCAGGTCACAAGAAGTACAAAGGAACAATTCCAAGAATGTCAAGGAACGTAAGATATAATCAAAACATGACCAAGTCTGTATTGGCAGGAAGTCAAGGATGGTGTCGATGACAATCACGAATCATCGACGGGCAAGGATGGTATTTCTCCTCAAGAATTTGATTGATATCTTAGAGCAAGGCAGTATATTGATGGTGATCACGAACAAATTTTGTCGAGAGGCTCTATGAAGATGCCATCAAGCAGCAATGACATCAAGCAAAAGGAATGATGAAGCAAAGGCTATTGAAACCACGGGTAGGACACAAACTCGAAATCAAGTTTGCTGTTCAAGGAGAAGTGATATGACGAGGAAGATCGACCCAAGATTAGCTCACTGTCGAAATTTGTGCGTTGGGAAGGTCCAGGTAGCACAGTTAAAATCGGCACGATAATGACATAGCCGAGCAGGCTAGGAATGACTTGAAGGATTATTAAACTCGTAAGCAACAAAAATTACTTAGAGTTATTGAATCGGAGTGCGGAATTGATTCACTTATTGGTGTCCTTGAGGGGTTCTAACAACTCAAACCCGTTGGAAAAATGGAATCGGCAAGAATATTAGTTGATGAAGAACTCATAAGAAGTTATGTAGTTCCTTGGCATTCTCGAGATACCAGGGGGTAATACTCGACGACAGACCAAAGTAGAGGTTGGACGGGGGTATTGCTCTGTAGAGGACAAGTGCTTAAACTTGCACGAGAAATGGTATTTAAAGGAGAACATGGTCAGAACCACGATTGCAAAAGGCCAGATCCCAGATATAAGATGAACTTATACCCAGGGAATAATTAATTTAAGAGAAGCTTTAATGATAAGATCTACATCGTGTCCATGGGCATGAACACAAAGTTCAAGGTCGACTCCCACTTCTCCAATGCATAACCTTTCATTCACTTCTCGCATTCGATGAAGTTGTATGGTAGAAAATTATCTGGTAAAATACCAGAAGGGTATGACTTGTGAAAACCTTCGGGTTCATACGGTTTTTAGGGAAGGTATAGGTTAAATCCATCGGGACATCTTAGAAACATATACCTCAAACTTCAAGAGTAAAATTACCAGCTCAAAAGTAGAGTATGGTTATCAAGCAGAGGATACAAATTACTAAAGGCATTATATATCCATGGAAATGATCACAATGTTATTGAATATGACGGACACTGTCGGATAATAACCCAACAAGGGGTCTTGTGGTGTACAACGGAGCTGATGCGAGTATCGGTACTCTATCAGAGGAAGAAGGAACGAAAGGGCATCGGACTATAAAAACAACTGAGTAATTCAAAGCTCAAATGCAAAGGAATTATCATTTCCAAATCAAGGGATCAGAAGCCAATGGTCTGATTAAGAATGGATAAGTTGAATAGACTTAGGGGTACAATCGACGGCAATTTGATTGGTCGATAACCAGTTCACGTTTCAAATGACGTCTGAGCCGGAAGGATGAATTCTAGGCTCTGATTGAGGATTGCGAGCATTCGCAACAAATTGAATGAACGGACTCAAAATGATAATGACAAGAGATGCCAATAAGATTGCGAGACTTAAGATTAATCATAATGCAAGTAAGCAAGAATTTCAAGAGCAAAAAGGCTCCTGAGGATTTTCGGAAGATCGAATGGTATTTCGAAGTCTTTTGCAAAACACATGAACAACTGGGAATGAGTAGATACTCGATAAGAGCGAAGAATTATCCGTAGGGGTATTCAAGTGGAAAGGAACTGCAAGGCAGTATGCATAAAGTATTCTCGAAACAACAGAGAGAATTTCGGTGCATCTTGTAATAACAAGATCAACTGGGGATGAATGTATGAACGGTAAATGTAGGTAGTTATCCATAAGGATACATTGGTGGTAGGGAATTGTAAAAGCGATGCCACATAGTCTCGAGAGAACATCGTAGGGTGTCTTCAGGGTCCTCACGTGCAGCAGACGATCATCAGTAATAAGGGGCTCTCCGGGTGAAAGTGATAACGAGATCCTAATGTTAGAATTAGCAAAATTCATTTAACCCGAATAGGAGAGAGATCAGAGTCCCAGAGTAAAGGTCGAGGAGTAAAAGATCCTAGTACCACCCAATGGCGACGTGGGCCCGTAAGACACACAGCCATGTTAGTAAAAGTTTTTTAATGACTAGACTCGACTTCGGCCAAGGAGTTTGGAAGGTGGATTCCTACAGGCAGTCGGCTCTGATACCAACTTGTGACGCCCCCGATTCGACCGTACACTAATCATGCACGCAAATGTGTATGATCAAGATCAGGGACTCACGGGAAGATATCACAACACAACTCTACAACATAATTAAGTCATACAAGCATCATAATACAAGCCAGGGGCCTCGAGGGCTCGAATACAAGTGCTCGATCATAGACGAGTCAGCGGAAGCATCAATATCTGAGTACAGACATAAGTTAAACAAGTTTGCCTTAAGAAGGCTAGCACAAACTGGGATACAGATCGAAAGAGGCGCAGGCCTCCTGCCTAGGATCCTCCTAACTACTCCTGGTCGTCGTCAGCGGGCGGCACGTAGTAGTAGGCACCTCCAGTGTAGTAGGAGTCGTCATCGACGGTGGCGTCTGGCTCCTGGGCTCCGGCATCTGGTTGCGACAACCGGGTATGAAGGAATGGGGGAAAAGAGGGAGAAAAGCAACCGTGAGTACTCATCCAAAGTACTCGCAAGCAAGGAGCTACACTACATATGCATGGGTATATGTCTAAAGGGCCATATCAGTGGACTGAACTGCAAAAAGCCAGAATAAGAGGGGGATAGCTAATCCTGTCGAAGACTACACTTCTGGCAGCCTCCATCTTGCAGCATGTAGAAGAGAGTAGATTGAAGTCCTCCAAGTAGCATCGTATAGCATAATCCTACCCGGCGATCCCCTCCTCGTCGCCCTGTTAGAGAGCGATCACCAGGTTATATCTGGCACTTGGAAGGGTGTGTTTTATTAAGTATCAGTTCTAGTTGTCATAAGGTCAAGGTAAAACTCCGGCTCGTCCTTTTACCGAGGGACACGGCTATTCGAATAGATAAACTTCCCTGCAGGGGTGCACCACATAACCCAACACGCTCGATCCCATTTGGCCGGACACACTTTTCTGGGTCATGCCCAGCCTCGGAAGATCAACACGTCGCAGCCCCACCTAGGCTCAACAGAGAGGTCAACACGCCAGTCTAAATCCTATGCGCGCAGGGGTCTGGGCCCATCGCCCATTGCACACCTGCACGTTGCGTGCGCGGCCGGAAGCAGACCTAGCCTAGTAGGCGTTCCAGTCCAATCCGGCGCGCGCCGCTCCATCGCTGACGTCAAGAAGAGCTTCGACTGATACCACGACGTCGGGATACCCATAACTACTCCCGCGTAGATGGTTAGTGCGTATAGACCAAATGGCCAGACTCAGATCAAATACCCAGAACTCGTTAAGCGTGTTATTTGAAGTAACCACGAACGCCGTCCAGGGCCAGGCCCACCTCTCTCCTGGGTGGTCTCAACCTGCCCTGTCGCTCCGCCACAAAGTAATAGTCGGGGGCCGTCAGGAACCCACGCCCACCTCTACCGGGATGGAGCCACCTGTCCTTTCAGCCCCCTCATCAAAATCACTTGCGGATACTCAACGAGCCGACCCGACTTTAGTGACCACATGTGTCATGTATATAAAGTATATAGTATATACCCGTGATCACCTCCCAAAGGGATCACGGCCCAGTAGTATAGCATGGCAGACGGACAAGAGTGTAGGGCCACTGATGGAACACTAGCATCCTATAGTAAGCACTAGGATGGCAGGTAAGGGTAACAACTGTAGCAACAATGACAGACTATGCAGCAGAATAGGATTAACGAAAGCAGTAACATGCTACACTACTCTAATGCAAGCAGTAGAGAGAAGAATAGGCGATATCTGGTGATCAAGGGGGGGCTTGCCTGGTTGTTCTGGCAAGGAGGGGTCGTCAACACCGTAGTCCTACTGGGTAGCAGCGGCGTCGGCCTCGAGGTCTACCGGAGAAGAAGAGGGGGGGAAGAAATAGTAAATACGGAGCACTCAAGACATCACAAAACATAACATGGCAATAAGCGGTGCTAGGGGTGCCCAATCGCGGTAGTAGGCGATACCGGCGAAGGGGGGGAACATTCGGGAAAGTTTTCTCGAAGTTTGGCATTTTTGGACAGATGAAACGGAGGGGGACAGCTGCAGGTTTGCTATGCTAGGGACGCGTGGTAGATGAACGGACCACGTATCCGGATTCGTCTCGTCGTTCTGAGCAACTTACATGTATAAAACTTTTTCATCCGAGTTACAGATTATTTTATATGATTTTTCAAAGTTTTAAATGAATTTCTAAAATTTCAGGAATTATTATTAATTCGAAAATACACCTAAGTAATGCTAGATGCACCCGGTCCAGTGTGCCCAGCAGTGTATTAGAAGCTGACAAGTGGGGTCCGGGGGGTCCAGTCAGCGGTTTAGTCAGCATGTTGACCAGTCAAAGCTGACTGGTCAACAAGGTCAAGGGGACCCACATGTAAGTGTCACGTGTGCTAAAAAATAGCTAGACTAAATTACACTAGAGGGGGCTACACGTCATAGGCTAACATATAACCTAACAATTACTAACCTAAATCTAGATTGGCCTAAACTAATTGAACATGGCCGGCCACACATACAGAACACACACGCACACACGACACGCAGCACACTCAGCCATGGCCAGCCGCATGCAGCAGCATAGCAACGCAACAGTAGGTTTGAGCAGCAGCAGGGTTGAGTAGCAGCCGTATGCAGCGATAGCAGCAGAACGCAGCACAGCACGCGAGTGGCCGAGCGGCAGTGGGCGCGCGCGCGTGGCCAGGAGGGGCGCGGTCCTAGCCAGAGCCACGCGGCCAAGCGCGGGGGCACGCGCACGACCGCGAGGGCGGGGGCGCACAGTGCGCGGCCAAGGCACGACCACCGGCGACGGGGGCGAGCGCGGGGAACACGGGATGCGGGCACAGCGAGCGCGGCGCCAGGGGCGAGGCAGGGGCATGGCCCAAACGTGCGGCAGAAGGAAGCAGGCGTGGCCATGGGTAGGAGCAGCACGTACGGGTACGTGTACACGGGAGCTCGGACGAGTTCGGGGACGGTGGCTACGACGACGAAATCGAGAGGGGAGAGGGGGTTTTGGAAGAGGAGCTCACAACGGTTCCAATGGAGTCGATGGGGAGGCCGGAGGTGGACCGGAGCCGTGGTAAACGACACCGGTCGCCGGCGATGTACGCGACGAAGATGCGCCCGATGGCGAGCGGACAGGGCGGCTGCGCTCGATTTGATGCTTGGGATGGACGTGGTGGACCGTGGCGGTTCTTCTGGGCACCTTCTTGCGGTGTGAGGAGCGCGGTTGCCGCGGCATCGACGACGACATGACGACGGCCGAGCTCGGGCGGCTCGTGCGAGAGGGATAAGGGAGGAGTGGATCTGGGGAAGGGGGTGTAGCGAGAGGGGAAGAGAGGATGAGGGGGTGCAAGGGCAAGTGGGGAGGCGAGAGGGACGAGGCGTCGCCTTTATCCCCTCGCCGACGGGGATGGCGAGACAGTCCGGCGGGGACGAGCAGGCGCGGGTGCGGTCGGTCGAGCAGTAGGAGGAGGAGGAGGGAGGAGACCGAGAGCTGGGCTGGGCCGGTTGGTGCGCGGCCTGGTTGGGCCAGGTGGTTGGGTGGGCTAAGGCCCAGGAAGAGGGGGTGTGTCCCTTTTCTGTTTATCTTTTTCATTTACCCTTTTTTTATAGTTTTCTGTTTTGTAATTATTATAGATAGCAAATGACTTTCATGTAATATGAAACTTGACCATAAATCACATTGCAGTTTTAGTCATTGCCACGAAAGTTTGGGGAGGGATTTAAAATAGTTTGAAATTGTTTAATAATTAAAAAGCACTTAATAATTATTTTTAGCCAAAGTTATAATCACAAAAGGGGATTTAAGTACTTTACAAAGTGTTGGTTCACCACCATAACTAGTTATGGAACATTTGCCACACTTTGAACATTTTCTTTTTCGTGTTTGAGAAATTTGAATTCTGGCTTTATTTGAATTTGAGTTCGAACTAAGATTTGGATCAAGCGAGGATTAGCAACAGTAATATGATGACAAGGCACCATTAGCAAAGGATTACCTTAGCTTGACACTGGGGGTGTTACAAAAAACTTAATCCTCACGGACAATAGTGCCCTCACATTCAACATGAAGAATGTGACAAAGCTAGTGTTTGCATTGTTGGATGCATATCCTTCCAGTGTTACTATCTTCAAACGAATGTCATGAGATCTGAGAAAATCCCAGTGCTTCTTGAACCATCAATTGGTTATACCTTTTTCTCCATGTGTTAGTGCCTAAATAAAGATGAAGATTGAAAACAGTTAATGTCTAAAAAAGATTATGTTGAAAGAGTGATAGCTGAACGATTAATTATAGTACATTATATATGGGCTTTCAATGTGCGTGAAATCATCACCTTCATATACAAATTCTCCAAACATGGAAAGCATTGCAGCATGGCACTAATGATGTTGAGATCAAAACACCACATAGTGATATATAAGGTCTTGATAGAATCCACCACCACTGATAGGATGGACAAGCGCTTCATTGAGCATAGAACATAATATTAGCATTGAAAGTGTACTCCAAGATGATACTTAACTTATGCGCACAAATGAAAAATGCAAATTACAAAAGTGTACGTGAATAATATACAGTACCTCAATAGGTGTGGAGGCAAACACCATCTCGAACCATTCAAACGGATCACTAATTGCACCCAAGGTCTCCAGTTTAGGCGCAGAGACCACGGTTATTTGTGAAGGTTTATAACAACAATTAAGGAGCAACCTTTGAAGTGAAGGGGCGTCTTCGATGATGAGCTCCTGTCCTTCAAAATGAATTCCAATGCTTACAAGGTGAGACGGCTTTATTTTGAGACAAGGGATATGGATTCCTAGTCCAAAAACAAGCACCAAATGCTGTAGTGCAGGGCAGCTAGAGTGGATGATGCTGTGAAGTGAGGCCACCGACAGATCAACCAACACAAGCGCAAGTTTTTTCAGCACTGGCAGTTGAAGCATTTGTACCAGATAGTCTGCTAGATGGCACCGGGTCAAGGGAGATGATCTCCCCAAGGATTCCATCCGGGAGATCGCTGATGCGGTCCGCCGGAGATTCTACTGGTTCCTCTAGTCCAGGGGGGCGCTTCTGGCCGCACAGCCGGGTCCAAGATCTACATCCGGCGACGGCGCTGGTCGGAGCTTCATCTGTGTACATACCAATCTGAAAGAAAAAATGGCATAACATGTAGGACATTCGAAATCAATTCTCAAGATCAGGAAGAAAAAATGCACAAACATATATGTAGGACATTCAAAATCAATTCTCAAGATCTGACCACAAATTATTAGCACGCAAGCTAACCCTAGTCGGATTTTTAGCAAAAATCATTTGTACAGAACAAACAATTAATCACTAACTCTATACGGATAACATTCAAACAATCAGTACATCTAACGGATCTTAATTACTCTGATTTCATGGACTGAGAGAACATAACCATAGGATTTGTATTCCAGAAAAATTATAGAGGGGCGGGTGGGGGGATTAACCAGAGAAAACACTTGATATGTTTGCCGCACAAATGGGTATATAGATGACTAACCGGTTTTCCGTTGGAGTCGCAGTTGTTGCCGGAGTTTCTGTTAACCTCTGGCTCCGGCTGGGGGGGCACGACGGCGACGATGAATTCAAGGTCGTGCTGCTGCCCGCGCGAGACCTCGTCGGCGGCGACGGAAACCTCTGTGGCCAGCTTCACGCGTTGTGCGGGTGCTTCACCAGCCCCGGCGTCGCCACTCCCTCCGATGGTGCGCTTCGGCTGCATCGTCATACACTCCGGAGTCCAGACATCGGTGACCACTGTGGACCGGGGGTGCGGCCGCCTATTATGGCCGGCAGCTCGGGCGCGCAATTAATACGGACCAGTGGGAGCGAGGCAGGCTGCGGTCAAAAGTCGTCTCGCCTCCCGGTGAGCCTGTGCGGCGGACGTCTGCCATTCCTATCATCATTTCACACAGCTACTCGCACGCCTCCCCGTCAATACACACACCTGCATGCACGCTTCCCGGTATGCCTGCACGGCGGATTGCTCGCATGCGTCCCGTCAACTCACGCCTGCTCGCACGGCACACGGGGCATGTGGCAGCACGTATATTTTTTTGGTTTATTTTCTGCCACTTTACTGCTTCACTGAACTGTTTGCGTTGAAGAGATGCACAAATCATGCGTTGAACATCTCGCACGCTTCCCGGTGAACCTGCGCACCAGACGAGTTTTGGATTTACTAGAATTTAAAAAACATGCATCTCAATGTTTTGCCGGCAATCAACAATGCCCTGGTGTTTGAAATTCATTCCCATTTCTTGCATGGGACCTAAGCATGCACATAAGGACACGGATTTGATTTTTCAACCAATTTATATGCACTGGAGCATCTGCATGTAGTTCAAATTTTAATTATGCACATACATGCATTCTAAACTCGGTTAATGCATAAAAATGTCCAAACGAACCCCGAAAAATCACAAAAATTGACACAACACTCCTGTTGTTCTATGTTGACACGAGAAAATTTTTGGAAGCAATAAGAGGCAATGGATATCGTTTCGTCCCCAAAGGTGGGACGTTCCCTACCGAAACCATCATGATTGTTGTGAGAAGCATATACCCAAACCTGCCCCAAATGGGACAAAAAAATTCCACAACATGTTGATGCCGCTCCATGATAGCATGCCAAGTTTCATGACGAGTTTTGGATTTACTAGAATTTAAAAACAAAGTATCTAAACATTTTGCCGGCAATCAACGGTGCCCTGGTGTTCGAAATTCATTCCCATTTTTGCATGGGACCTAAGCATGCACCCAAGGACAAAGATTTGATTTTTCAACCATTTTATATGCACTAGAGCATGTGCATGTAGTTCAAATTTTAATTATGCACATAAATGCATTGAAAACTCACTTAATGCATAAAAATGTGCAAATGAACCCCGAAAAATCACAAAAAAACACAACACTCCTGTTGTTCTATGTTGACATGAGAAAAAATTTGAAAGCAATAAGAGGCAATGGATATCGTTTCGTCCCCAAAGGTGGGGCGTTCCCTATGGAAACCATCATGCTTGTTGTGAGAAGCATATACCCAAACCAGCCCCAAATGGGACAAAAAATTTACCACGACATGTTGATGCTACTCCATGATAGCATGACAAGTTTCATGAATTTCAGACGAGTTTTGCATTTACTAGAATTTAAAAATCAGGCATCTCAATGTTTTGCCGGCAATCAACGGTGCCCTGGTGTTTGAAATTCATTCCCATTTCTTGCATGGGACCTAAGCATGCACCCAAGGACACAAAGTTGATTTTTCAACGAATTTATATGCACTGGAGCATGTGCATGTAGTTCAAATTTGAATTATGCACATAAATGCATTGAAAACTTAGTTAATGCATAAAAATGTCCAAACGAACCCCAAAACATCACAAAAATTGACACAACACTTCTGTTTTTCTATCTTGACACGAGAAACAATTTGAAAGCAATAAGAGGCAATGGACATCGTTTCGTCCCCAAAAGTGGGACGTTCCCTACCGAAACCATCATGCTTGTTGTGAGAAGCTCTGGTTTGTGAGAAGTATATACCCATACCTTCCCCAAATGGGACAAAAAAATTACCACGGCATGTTGATGCCACTCCATGATAGCATGCCAACTTTCATGAATTTCATACCAGTTTTGGATTTACTAGAATTTCAAAACCAGGCATCTCAATGTTTTGCCGGCAATCAACGGTGCCCCGGTGTTTGAAATTCATTCCCATTTCTTGCATGGGACCTAAGCATGCACCCAAGGACACAGATTTGATTTTTCAACCAATTTATATGCACTGGAGCATCTGCATGTAGTTCAAATTTGAATTATGCACATAAATGCATTGAAAACTCAGTTAATGCATAAAAATATCCAAACGAACCCCAAAAATCACAAAATTGACACAGCACTCCTGTTGTTGTATGTTGACACGAGAATTTTTTTGGAACCAATAAGAGGCAATGGATATCGTTTCGTCCCCAAATGTGGGATGTTCCCTACAGAAACCATCATGCTTGTTGTGAGAAGCTCTGTTTTGTGAGAAGCATGTACCCAAACCTGCCCCAAATGGGACAAAAAATTTACCACGGCATGTTGATGCCGCTCCATGATAGCATGCCAAGTTTCATGAATTTCAGACGAGTTTTGGATTTACTAGAATTTAAAAACCAGGTATCTCATTGTTTGCAGCTGAGTGACGGTGGCAGGGTGTTTGACATTCATTCCCATTTCTTGCATGGGACCTAAGCAGGCAACCAAGGACACATATTTGAATTTTCAACTAATTTATATGCATTAGAGCATGTGCTTGTAGTTCAAATTTGAATTATGCACATGAATGCACAGAAAACTTTGTTAATGTATAAAAATGTCCAAGCAAACACCGAAAAATCCCAAAAATTGACACAACACTCCTGTTGTTCTATGTTGAAACTAGGAAAAAATTTGAAATCGAGAAGAGGCAACGGATATCGTTTCATCCAGAAAGGTGAAACGTTCCCTACCGAAACCATCACACTTGTTGTGAGAAGCTCTGGTTTATGAGAAGCTTATACCCAAACCTGCCCAAAATGGGACAAAAAATTTACCATGGCATGTTGATGCCGCTCCATGATAGCATGCCAAGTTTCATGAATTTCGGATGAATTTTGGATTTACTAGAATTACAAAAGCAAGTACGTCGACGTTGCCGGAGAGCCACGGTGCCGTGGTGTTCGAATTTCATCCCCATTTCTTGCATGGGAGATAAGCATAAACCCATGGACACATATATGATTTCACAACCCATGTTGGTGCACCGGAGCATGTGCATGTAGTTTAATTTTGAATTGTGCACCTAAAATGGCTAGAAAACCAATTTAATGTATAAAATGTTCAAACGAACCCTGAATAATTCCAACTCTTTTACGACACTCATATAGTTGCATGTTCACTCCAGATAAAAGGTCTAGCAATTCAAACACCGTCCATTGCCGCTGTGACCCCATTATGTAATTCAAATCAAGATGAAAAATCAAGTAGATCACACACAGTTTATTATCACCAACCGTGTGAGATGCAGCACAAAATATCCTGGACCACCGTCCGTGTATAGTACGCCTATGGCTTAGGCGAGAAGGTGCGTCGGCTACAGTCCATAGCCGGCTTGTCAAGCACACTAGCTCACTCCCCAAATCTCATTTCACTGTTCATTCGTCGTCGGTGAAAGATGGGGATGTGGACCCATGTCGTGAGGGCAACTTCGGCGGCCCACTCCGGCGAGAGCGCGGCCACAAGGCGCGTGCTAACAAGCTTCATGAGGGCGAGCACAGTCAGCGTCCGGGCAGCCAACGCAGCCCAAACGGCCGCTGTTGCTTCTCAGGCGGCGGCGGCAGCATCTGACTCGGGGATAGCAACTGGCGAGAGTAGCACAGCAGTTGCCCGTTCCGTGGCGGCGGCCTTAGACCTGATGGAGGCCGCCCACTACCATGTCGAGGCCGTCCACGCCCAGCTCGTGGCGGTCACCGCACAAATCGAACGAAGCTTCTCCGACAACGGTCGGCAACCCACGGCCGAAGAGCTGGCAATCGCCGAGAGAGTTCGAGCAGCTGTCTGTTCCTGCGCGGCATACCTTGCCACGACGGAGCCCGCCAGAGCCCAGATCGCGGCCGCCCACGCCCAGCTCGTGGTTGCCTATTCCAAAGATATGGCGGATGCAGATGGCGAGATGCTTGCCGAGTATGGGGCAATTGATGCCATGGAGCCCCTTCCCCAGGAGACCGTCGGGCGTGAGCTGGACATGGAGGCGGCGGAGATCGACGAGCACCAGCCGTAGTAGTACTCTTGGTTTTGTTTAATTAAGAGCGTCGGTCTTTAATTTGTTAGAATAATGTTTAGGTCAGCTAGCTCTGTTTAATTGCTAAACTTGCTCGATTAAGAAGTTAGTCTCCTTTGTGTACCCAAATTATGCAATGACGTGGAGGACCACTGTAACCAGGGAAATTCAAACCAAAATGTTTGACGTTGAAACTCAACACACACTGATGAGGACATCAATACCATTGTTACACCCACAACCCCTGCTGCTATACATACTGGACCAATTACTAGAGCTCGCGCACGCCAATTGAATTATCAGGTACTTTCTTTTCTTGGTAACGATTCTAATGTTCATGAGAATATGATGCTGCCTAAATTGGATACATTTGTTTTGCTTACAAATGAAGGGCCTAGCTTGGACAAGAAAGATGAACCTTGGACCAAGTTCAAGCATGGAGATGATGGCATGCGCAAGGGGAACAAGAACGGAGTACAAGTGATGATTCCAGGACTTTGAAGCCACCATAATGGGTGCATGAAGCCTTGGACGAAATATACAAGATGCCACTTCATAAATTTCGTCCAGAGGCTATTCTAGGTGTTGCGTCACCTTATTATTGGGCCAGGCCCATGCATTTTCGAAATACTTAAGTATAGGCTATTTTTAGAGTCCGTATGTGTGGGGAAACAAGAGTTAGGGTTAGTTTCGGACCCCTCCTCCAAGGGCCACGAAATTCCCTCCTCTTCCTTATACAGGCCTTAGGGCATCATTTAGACTTTGGGTTTTGTTTAGACTAAAAGTTCGCCATAGCTGCAACTTCGAGTACTTCGTTTGTATTCAACGACCAGACCAAGGCGTCACAGAAACCCACCTTGATCAATAAAGCTTTCCTCTTATATTCGCAATATCCAGATTGCAATCTTAGTTTCTTGCTTGTTCTTCGTTTGCTCGCAGGAAACAGGCCCTCATGATCAGGTTGATCGTGCTCCGGCGTGGTCAATAACCCTCGGAAGTTGGTTTAGCGATTGCTAAGGCACGACGTCTCGCACGTTCGTAGTCGGATCGTCAAGGTCAACTCCCACAGAAAACGATAGCCACCATCTCATCGAAACATTGGACACCTTTGCCTCTATCAAGTGGTATCAGATTTCCAGGTTGCTTGGTGAGATTTTACAGTTTTTCGTAGTTTAGATCGAGTCCGTTCTTCATACCTATAGTCCACGAAAAAGCCAAAAAAAATTAGGGTTAGTTCATCCTAATCGAACCAGTCTGAGCCTTTGCATAGTCTTTTCAGTATTTTGCTTTGTTGAATTTGCGGTTGCATCGTCGTGTCAAGTTGCTGGTCTGAGCGTCTAGTCTTTTAGAGTTTCGAGTTCTGGTCATAAGTTGTCACGCCGCCGCCGCACCATCATCATCGCCCCTGCCACCTACCACCACCGCTCCGAATCCGTATCATATATCCACCACCAATCCGAGTTCCTTTCATATTAGGTTTGTTTTCGAGATCTATCTAAATTCCGATTCGTGTTTCGTTGCCTGAGTAGGTTTCGGAAAAAAAAAGAGTCTGGAGACCCCCGCGTAGTTTTTAGGCCAAAATTTCGGCGACCGAAAATATTTTTTCCCTATCCTATTTTTAGGCTTTTATGAGCCTTTTGAGACACTCGCCATCATAGTGATTTTTTGTCGCACTTTTTCTTCGTCGCTGCCATGATTTTCGAAAAAAAATTGTGAAAAAATTTCGTGCCCATCCTGTCAGTTTGATCTGGGAAGAGTTTTGAGACACTCGCCTTTATAGTGATTTTTCGCAAAAAAAAAGAGGAGCGCAAAAAAAAATAGAGCGAAAAAAATTCCAGAGTGTGCTATTCCCTTGTTTACGTGCAGCACCGTGATTTTGTTAGTGTTCTAGGCTCGCGTCTCTAGCACGGTCTAGCCTAGGACCAGCACAGTACCGTCGTTGAGCGTTTATTCAACTTTGCATCTCTGAATTGATTATTGCTGACCCTTTTTGCTACCATATTATAAGCCTTCCCAGCTCCACATACATCTGCATCGTGCATTTGACTCTCCCTGGTAATCGCTCTATCCAAGCTTTGAGAGTTTTGACTACATCGCTTGCCGATCACCGCCTGCTGCTGGGTAAGAACTGGTAAGAATTTGAGATTTGCTTGACGGATTTGTGACACCCGCCACCACCACCACTTGTTAGTAGTCTGTAGGATCATATTCTTGTGTGTTTCTTTTGCTGCTAACCATGCCAGGATCACAAGCCGACGAGACTGACTGGGAGAACTTGACGAACAAGGAGCTTCATGATAAGTTTCAGCAAATGATGAGTGGACAGGTGCAAGATGTGCTAAACAGATTTGAAGAGGCCATGGAAAAGATAGATGGCATGGAGAAGACGTTTGAAACAAAGCTCGATAACAAGTTTGCTGAATTGCTTTTGCGTTTTCCACCACCATCGCCGGCTGCACCTATCGCACCTCTACAACGACAACAACAACGCCCCCTTCCGAATCAGTTCGGACGAGCGAAGTGTGTTCCTCTTGCGGATGGTCAAACTTCTGGAGCTGCTGTACCTGGTGTTGATGCTTCTGTAGCTCCTGCTGCTACTGCAGAGGTGGAGGACCATTACGAGGATGAGGTTGATCAAAATCAGAACTACGTGCAACCACCAGCACCACCACCACCTGGTCGTCCTCATGCATATCATCGCAACGGTAGGGATGCACCACCACATGAGGTACGAGATCATGACCATCTTCCTAAACTGAAATTGAATATTCCACCATTTGAGGGTAGATATGTTCCTGATATATATCTTACTTGGGAGTTAGAAACTGAACAACGTTTTACATGTTTACAATATCCCGAGAAGAGACGTGTTCCTGCTGCTGTTTGTGCTTTCACTAGTTTTGCATGTGTTTGGTGGTCTGAACATTGTAGATTATATCCTATTCCAGCTGCTTGGGCTGCTTTGAAAACTGCTATGCGTACTCGTTGGGTTCCACCATATTATCAACGTGAATTACTTCAAAAATTGCAGCGCTTAAGACAAGGAAAAAATTATGTAGAAGAATATTATCAGGAATTACAAACTGGCATGATTACATGTGGTATTGTTGAGGAGAATGAAGCTATGCTTGCACGTTTTATGGGTGGATTAAATAGAGAGATTCAGACCATTCTAGAGTATAAGGATTATAATAATATCACTCGTTTATTCCATCTTGCTTGTAAAGCTGAACGTGAAGTGCAGGATCGACAGGCATTGACGCGGACTAACTTTTCTGCAGGTCGACCTTCATCATGGACACTGCATGCATCCTCTACTTCCACACATTCTACTGCACCGACACATCCATTAGCTGTTACCTCCAGCCGTGATACAAGAAAGCAGGGACAACCACCACTCTCTGCCAAGAGCACACCTGTCGGGCCTGCGCAGAGCTCTTCTTCTTCCATGGCGTCAACAGGGCACACAAGTGATATTATTTGTTGTCGTTGTAAGGGAAGAGGACATTTTGCGAGAGAATGCAAACCTCAGCGTGTGATGATTGCTACTGAGGATGGTGGGTATGAGTCCGCTAGTGACTATGATGAGGAGACTTTGGCTCTTATTACACATAAAGAACATGGTGGAGATGATTCTGATCATGAGACGCAATACATGGCTGCTGAAGATGCTGACAGGTATGAATGTTTAGTTGCTCAACGTGTTTTGAGTGTGCAGGTTACACAAGCTAAGCAAAATCAGAGGCATAATTTGTTCCATACAAAGGGAGTTGTGAAGGAACGTTCTATTCGCGTGATCATAGATGGAGGGAGCTGCAACAACTTGGCTAGCATGGAGATGGTGGAGAAGCTATCTCTCACCACAAGACCACATCCACATCCTTACTACATCCAATGGTTCAACAACAGCGGCAAGGTTAAGGTAACACGTACTGTTCGTGTGCATTTTAGTATCTCTACATATGCTGATTATGTTGATTGTGATGTGGTACCTATGCAAGCATGTTCCTTATTACTTGGTAGACCATGGCAATTTGATAAAAATTCTGTACACCATGGTAGAAACAATCAGTATACTCTTGTTCATAAGGATAAAAATATTACTTTGCTTCCTATGACTCCTGATTCCATTTTGAAAGATGATATTAATAGAGCTAATAAAGCAAAACAGGAGAAAAATAAGAGTGAAAATCAGATTGTGGCAAAAGAATTTGAGCAACAAATGAAGCCTAATAATAAACCATCTAGTGTTGCTTCTGAAATTAAATTGAAAAGTGCATGTTTACTTGCCACCAAATCTGATATTGATGAGCTAGATTTTAGCAAATCTGTTTGCTATGCTTTTGTGTGCAAAGAGGCATTATTTTCATTCGAGGACGTGCCTTCCTCTTTGCCCCCTGCTGTCACTAACATTTTGCAGGAGTTCGCTGACGTCTTCCCACAAGACGTGCCACCGAGATTACCACCTATTCGAGGGATTGAGCATCAAATTGACTTAATTCCCGGTGCATCGCTACCCAACCGTGCACCATACCGTACCAATCCAGAGGAGACGAAGGAGATTATGCGTCAAGTACAGGAGCTGCTCGACAAAGGTTATATACGCGAATCTCTTAGTCCTTCTGATGTTCCTATTATACTAGTGCCTAAACAGGATGGTACATCGCGTATGTGTGTTGATTGTAGAGGCATTAATAATATTACTATTTGTTATCGTCATCCTATTCCTAGGTTAGATGATATGCTTGATGAATTGAGTGGCTCTACAATATTCTCCAAAGTTGATTTGCGTAGTGGATACCATCAAATTCGTATGAAATTGGGAGATGAACGGAAAACATCATTTAAAACTAAGTTTGGTTTATATGAGTGGTTAGTCATGCCTTTTGGGTTAACTAATGCACCTAGTACTTTCATGAGACTAATGAACGAAGTTTTACGTGCTTTTATTGGACGATTTGTGGTAGTCTATTTTGATGATATACTGATTTATAGCAAATCTTTGGAAGAACATTTGGAACATTTACGTGATGTTTTTATTGCTCTACGTGATGCACGTTTGTTTGGTAACCTTGGGAAGTGCACCTTTTGCACCGACCGAGTATCTTTTCTTGGCTATGTTGTTACTCCACAGGGAATTGAAGTTGATAAAGCCAAGATTGAAGCTATTGAGAGTTGGCCACAGCCCAAAACGGCCACACAAGTGAGGAGTTTTCTTGGACTCGCTGGTTTCTATAGGCGTTTTGTGAGAGATTTTAGCACCATTGCTGCACCTCTCAATGAGCTTACAAAGAAGGATGTGCCTTTTGTTTGGGGTACCGCACAGGAAGAAGCCTTCACGGTATTGAAAGATAAGTTGACACATGCTCCTTTACTCCAACTTCCTGATTTTAATAAGACTTTTGAGCTTGAATGTGATGCTAGTGGAATTGGATTAGGAGGTGTGTTATTACAAGATGGCAAACCTGTTGCATACTTTTCTGAAAAATTGAGTGGGCCTAGTCTGAACTATTCTACTTATGATAAAGAATTATATGCTCTTGTTGAGACATTAGAAACATGGCAACATTATTTATGGCCCAAAGAATTTGTTATACATTCTGATCATGAATCTTTGAAACACATTAAAAGTCAAGCAAAACTGAACCGTAGACATGCTAAATGGGTTGAATTCATTGAGACTTTCCCTTATGTCATTAAACACAAGAAGGGTAAAGAAAATGTTATTGCTGATGCATTGTCTCGTCATTATACTATGCTTTCACAACTTGACTTTAAAATATTTGGTTTGGAGACCATCAAAGATCAATATGTACATGATGCTGAATTTAAAGATGTATTGCGGAATTGTAAGGAAGGGAGAACTTGGAACAAGTTCATTCTTAACGATGGATTTGTGTTTCGTGCTAACAAGCTATGCATTCCAGGTAGCTCCGTTCGTCTTTTGTTGTTGCAGGAGGCGCATGGAGGATGATTAATGGGGCACTTTGGCGTGAAGAAGACGGAGAATATACTTGCTACACATTTCTTTTGGCCAAAGATGAGACGGGATGTTGAGCGTTTTGTTGCTTGCTGCACTACATGTCAAAAAGCTAAGTCACGACTCAATCCTCATGGTTTATATATGCCTTTGCCTGTGCCTAGTGTTCCTTGGGAGGATATATCTATGGACTTTGTTTTAGGTTTACCTCGAACAAAGAAGGGGAGGGATAGCATATTTGTTGTCGTGGATAGGTTCTCGAAAATGGCACACTTTATACCATGTCATAAAAAGCGATGATGCTGTTAATGTTGCTGATTTGTTCTTTCATGAAATTATTCGCTTGCATGGTGTGCCAAATACTATTGTTTCAGATCGTGATACTAAATTTCTTAGCCACTTTTGGAGATGTTTATGGGCTAAGTTGGGGACTTAACTGCTTTTTAGTACTACTTGTCACCCCCAAACTGATGGTCAAACTGAAGTAGTCAATAGAACATTGTCTACTATGCTTAGGGCTGTTTTGAAGAATAATAAGAAAATGTGGGAAGAATGCTTGCCTCATATTGAATTTGCTTATAATCGTTTGTTGCATTCTACTACTAAGATGTGCCCTTTTGAAATTGTGTATGGTTTCCTACCTCGTGCACCCATTGATTTGTTGCCTCTTCCATCTTTGGAGAAGGTTAATTTTGATGCTAAACAACGTGCTGAATTGATCTTAAAAATGCATGAGTTAACTAAGGAGAATATTGAGCATACGAATGCTAAATATAAACTTGCTGGAGCTAAGGGTAGAAAACATGTTGTCTTTGCACCTGGAGATCTTGTTTGGTTACATTTGCGTAAGGATAGGTTTCCTAATTTGCGCAAATCAAAGCTAATGCCACGTGCTGATGGTCCTTTTAAGGTGTTAGAGAAAATAAATGATAATGCATATAAACTTGAGCTGCCTGCAGATTTTGGGGTTAGTCCCACTTTTAACATTGCAGATTTGAAGCCTTATTTGGGTGAGGAAGATGAGCTTCCGTCGAGGACGACTTCATTTCAAGAAGGGGAGGATGATGAGGACATCAATACCATTGTTACACCCACAGCCCCTGCTGCTATACATACTAGACCAATTACTAGAGCATGCGCACGCCAATTGAATTATCAGGTACTTTCGTTTCTTGGTAACAATTCTAATATTCATGAGAATATGATGCTGCCTAAATTGGATACATTTGTTTTGCTTACAAATGAAGGGCCCAGCTTGGACAAGAAAGATGAACCTTGGACCTAGTTCAAGCATGGAGATGATGGCATGCGCAAGGGGAACAAGAACGGAGTTACAAGTGATGATTCCAGGACTTTGAAGCAACCATAATGGGTGCATGAAGCCTTGGACAAAATATACAAGATGCCACTTCATAAATTTCGTTCGGAGGCTATTCTAGGTGCTGCGTCACCTTATTATTGGGCCAGGCCCATGTATTTTCGAAATACTTAAGTATAGGCTGTTTTAGAGTCCGTATGTGTGGGGAAACAAGAGTTAGGGTTGGTTTCGGACCCCTCCTCCAAGGGCCACGAAATTCCCTCCTCTTCCTCCATATATACAGCCCTTAGGGCATCGTTTAGACTTTGGGTTTTGTTTGGATTAAAAGTTCGCCATAGCTGCAGCTTCGCATACTTCGTTTGTGTTCAACGACCAGACCAAGGCGTCACAGAACCCGACCTTGATCAATAAAGCTTTCCTCTTATATTCGCAATATCCAGATTGCAATCTTAGTTTCTTGCTTGTTCTTTGTTTGCTCGCAGGAAACAAGCCCTCGTGGTCAGGTTGATCGTGCTCCGGCGTGGTCAATAACCCTCGAAAGTTGGTTTAGCGATTGCTAAGGCGCGACGTCTCGCACGTTCGTAGTCGGATCGTCAAGGTCAACTACCACAGAAAACGATAGCCACCATCTCATCGAAACATCGGGAAACCTTTGGCTCTATCACACACGGGTTAAGCTATCTGAATTGTTTGTGATGTTCACATATCGTACACAGTTCTGAATAAGGGACCGTGTCTGATGACACTTTGCGCGCCAGATTTTTCGCTGAAGCGATTCCAAATTTTCGGCTTCCGCAGAAATATCTACCTCCCCGCCCCTCCCCCTTATCAAAAGCCACATTTCCCCTGTTTCCGCCTTCCTTTCCAAGTTCAAACCTTCACTCCTTGCTTGCACCGCCGCCTCCTCGCCGGTGACCCTCCTTCACGCTGCTCGGCCTCGCCTATCTAGGCAGGTAATCCACACCCGACTCCCATCCACCTCCTCCTTCCACATCCCACATTCCCCGACCGCCGGCGCGAGCGCGGCACTTTCCACCCAAATCACCGACCCCTCCACCAAATAAGCGCCGCCCTAAGCCATGGTGCACTCAATATAGCCAGGATCTCAAGGAGCATTTGGCAGCGGTGAAGCAAATCGCGGCCGCACGCGTGGATGAGGTCGCGATGGCTGCCATTCGTGCTGACCCCCAGATCTTGGAGGAGCACCTCGCCATCGAGGCCACCGTGGACACCTCGCGCGCCGACGCCGCGACGCGGTTGGCTGCTTTAAACGACAGTTCGTGGCGTTTTCTCGAGGCCACCATCGGTGCCTTCGACGAAGACTATGAGGTGTTTTCTCAGTGTGCACGTGCTTACCTCATCTCGAGAGCCAGCAGGTTGGTGCCCGGAGCGGCTCAGGAAACTCACCACTGCAACGAGGGCACCCACGATGCGGAGGCCTCACCCTCTTCCATGTCCAAGGACCCAATCGTCATCGATATCTCCGACAATGAGGAGTAGCTTGTATTATTAGCTCACTTTAAGGACTCATGTTCAGTTTGCTAGCTACTGCATTTCCTTAACAAATTCTAGTGAATTGTGCTATGTACTTTTACCATGCAATCTTCTGCTATAGTGTATATGTTCTATATGTCGTGCAATGTGGTGTTCAGTTAACTGCTTCGTTCAATTCTGCAAATGTGATGTTCAATTCTTCAGGGTGCAATATTTCCAAGTTGTTAAGCATGCTTGGTTTGGTTAACTGTCGGATCTTCTATTACGAGTATGTTATATTGTACACTGTAGTGCTCAGTTAACGTTTGGTACATTTGTTGTGGTGTTTAGTTAACTGCTTGGTTCAATTCTGCATTGCGATGTTCAATTGTTGTGGCTGCATTCTGTTATTGTATACCATGTGAGGAATAAATTGAATTTGGGTGTACTAAATACACGAGAAACCAATACAATTGCTATATTTCCAAGTTGTTAAGCATGCTTGGTTTTCTATTAGGAGTATGTTATATTGTGCAATGTGGTGCTCAGTTAACGTTTGGTTCATTTGTTGTGGTGTTTAGTTAACTGTTTGGTTCAATTCTGCAATGCGGTGTTCAATTGTTGTGGCTGCATTCTGTTATTGTATATCATGTGAGGAATAAATCGAATTTGGCTGCACTTAATAAATGAGAAACATATACAAGTGCTATATTTCCTAGTTCTTAATCATGCTTGGTTTGGATAAATGGGTTTTCCATGTGGCTTGAATTAATCTGATGAATCTGCAATGTGCTTATTTTTCATGAACATATTTTACTGATAGCATGCGAACCCTTACTTAACCTAATGACTAACTACCTTATATGTGTTGTAGGGAAACAATGGGAAGCACTGAGGTTTACAATCGAGGTTAGCACGTGCATGGTCCGTTGTCTAATAGCACATTATTGTGCAATTGCAGGAACCATTCTAATATTTTGGTTTTTAACAATTTGGTCTTGCACATGTAGGTCCTGCTGTCAGAGGTTTTGACCCATTGTTTGACCCTTTTTGCATATGGGGAAATGAGTTGTCCATGAATATCAATCAAATCAAGAAACTCAGAAAGATTGTTAGGATAAAAAATTAGCGACAAAAAACAACAAGATCTTTGTCTACACAATGAAGAAGACATCAGTTCACTACAAGATGGTACTAACTATTATACCTTGCCTTTTTTTATTCCTTTGCCCCATTTTCAATATAGAGAAGATATTTATGCACATCCTTATTTTCAGGCCTTTCCAAAGCAGTTCACTGATGATTACCTCTCAACCCACCTCTATAGTCAGGAGGCGAGCAAGGTTTTCATACAACACCCACGGTTCAATATTGAAGTGTTCCTGAATAGGACCAAGGACGGATGGTCAATCATCCACAGGCACTGGCCTAAAGTTGCAAAGACCTTCAACATGAATGAAAGCTCAATATTCGCCTTCCGCTTCAGCAGTTTTCCACATGAGATGCATCTGTCTATATACCGCCTATGATGCTAATTTCGAAAGGTTCTACATGTTGCATGTGAAACTTGGTGCTGGTGCAGTTGTGTAATGGGGTAGCTGAGTGCTGAAACTATATCATGTTGTACTCTGATGTATTTCAATTATGAAATTCTGCTTCCTTAATCTAGAAATGAAATATATTATGTGGTTAATATGAATGTTAATTAGATTAATAAATGGATTATGAATAATAGGGCAATTTTCCTGCTAATGGTGAATTAGCATGCTAATTGGGTTTTTCTATTACAAACGGTTGTTGAAAAAATACCGTGGGCGATGACCTCAGGCAACGCACATAGTTTCTAGGAATAAACTGTGTTGGATCAATGAACAATCACACACGACTTTCTCTTGAAAACTGTTTGCGTTAGGCCACCTTGCGCAAACGATAAAATTATTAATATCGTGTGCAATGGCAACGCTATCACAAACGATTTAACGGTAAAAATTGTGTGTGATGTACGTGTGAACGGATACGTTTTCCTTGGAGCGACTGTGTGGGAAGTACATACAACGGAAACGTTTAGCGGGGACTGACTGTGTGGGATGTACTTGCGACCGGAAACAATTTCACATGTATAATTGTATTTTTAGCTCTATTGTACGTATTTCCGTATTTGAGCGCTCGCCGATCGCACACGACCTCATTTTGCCGAGCGTGTGTGCCAGGAGGGCATATCCCCGACGGTTTCTGGGTCGTGTGGGAAGGACCCCCCCTATCGCCCACACTCACTTGGCGACGGTTCCAAATGTCATCGCGGAAAGGGGTTAAAAACCGTTTGTGTAGGACCGACGCGTACCAGTGGTGGTCCTCCTGGAAACATTTCCTCTATACTTAATACATGCATTGAAGGTGCACGGTTTACATCACTAGATTGACTGCCAGATGCCTAGATGCTCCAAGGAATGTCTCGCCATAGCAACAAAATATTAAAACTGCTTCAAGGTATGCAAGGAACCGAAAGTACGCAGATCCAAATCACATCATTTTTCCAGTTCATTATGTCCTATAAACGTTCTGCACGATATTGTTGTATTAAGACCCAAATATTAATGCATTTTTCAGTTCTTATCTTTAATTTCACCAGCGCGCGGTTGGCAGTTAAGATAGGATTCATCATGTTTTCAATTTTGCTGCAAATTTAAAAGTATTTAAAATGATTCAAGGTACGTAAGGAAATGTATGAAGATTCAACTCACATCTCTTTTTTCAGTTCAGAACACTTACAAACTGCAACGTTGTTTTGAGTGACCATGTTCAGGTAACATGTGAGCCTTGCAATGTCATTTGTCCTATCGTAGTTCCTTCCCTCTTTATGGTATGTATATCGCGTGGCATTGTTTTTCTTTTCTATGGTTGGTAAATCATTCCACTTTCTTCTACCAATAAGAGTGCTGGTGAAGAATATAATTTGAAATGCATACATATTTACACATGAGATAGAAAGACATACATGTATGTTATGTGATTTAAATTGCAGTGAGGTTGTAGTACTGAACTGATAAGTACAATGCTAAGTGATGAGGTATCAGGCATCATCTTGCAGCCAAAATGGCTCACGTGTGTATACACTACTGCACGATATTGTTCTATTAAACTGATATATTGATGCCTATTTGTTCGGTGTTTCTTTGTAACTTCACCAGGGGTTGATACTTAACCTCAGTTTATCCAACAGACTTATATTTGCCTGTTCTTTTTCCACTCAGGGCAGTGTATTGGCTATCAACAAATTTTCTCTACATATTTTGCTAAGAAATTCTTTGGTAATATACGTTTGTAAATTACCTTTGTATTTTTACCTTTGGCAAGGAAGAATGTATTTCTTACCTGATTTAATTCATTTAATGATGAGTTTATTTTAATAAGTTGCTTCAGAACAATAACCACGGAAGTAAATATGATTTCTCCGCAAATGAGCAACACACATTTCTCCATAAGAGTTTAATAAATTAGTATTGTTTTCCTAGAAAATTGGATGACGTCGAATTTAAAAAATAAAGTATTCTAATCCATCTTCTTTTTTCCTCTCTTCATTTGTTCTATCATTAGGACTCTATAGTGCCATTATTATTCCCATTTTTTCATGGGTAGCTTCCAAAACAAGATCTCACCGATTCATCTTATTTTGTTCTCGAAATATTTTTAAGCCAATATATTCTAATCATGTTTTTACACTACATATTTAGGTTGATATAAAAATTCATATCCAAGCCATTTTAGTTCTGTAGAATAACAATGTCAGGATTATATGAACAAATTAAGTTTTTGCATAATGCATACTTAAAATTTACTCTTAAAACTAATAAAAAATGCGTCAAAACCATAAGACTTACCATTCTCGCCGCGCAAATGCGCAGGCCAGTCCGCTAGTTCTAGAACAAAGCAGAAGTGCTTGTGTTTTGAGGTTTGTGCATTATGCTTGTGACGCCCCCGATTTGACCGTACACTAATCATGCACGCAAATGTGTACGACCAAGATCAGGGACTCACGGGAAGATATCACAACACAACTCTAAAACATAAATAAGTCATACAAGCATCATAATACAAGCCAGGAGCCTCGAGGGCTCGAATACAAGTGCTCGATCATAGACGAGTCAGCGGAAGCAACAATATCTGAGTACAGACATAAGGTAAACAAGTTTGCCTTAAGAAGGCTAGCACAAAGGTAGCAACGATCGATGAGGCAAGGCCTCCTGCCTGGGACCTCCTAACTACTCCTGGTCGTCGTCAGCGGCCTGCACGTAGTAGTAGGCACCTCCAGTGTCGTGGGAGTCGTCGTCGACGGTGGCGTCTGGCTCCTGGACTCCAACATCTGGTTGCGACAACCAGATAGAAAGGAAAAGGGGGAAAAGAGGGAGAGAAGCAACCGTGAGTACTCATCCAAAGTACTCGCAAGCAAGGAGCTACACTACATATGCATGGGTATATGTGTAAAGGGGCATATCAGTGGACTGAACTGCAGAATGCCGGAATAAGAGGGGGGATAGCTAGTCCTGTCGAAGACTACGCTTCTGGTCATCTCCATCTTGCAGCATGTAGAAGAGAGTAGATTGAAGTCCTCCAAGTAGCATCGCATAGCATAATCCTACCCGGCGATCCCCTCCTCGTCGCCCTGTTAGAGAGCGATCACCGGGTTGTATCTGGCACTTGGAAGGGTGTATTTTATTCAGTATCCAGTTCTAGTTGTCATAAGGTCAAGGTAAAACTCCGGGTCGTCCTTTTACCGAGGGACACGGCTATTCGAATAGATAAACTTCCCTGCAGGGGTGCACCACATAACCCAACACGCTCGATCCCAATTGGCCGGACACACTTTTCTGGGTCATGCCCGGCCTCGTAAGATCAACGCGTCGCAGCCCCACCTAAGCACAACAGAGCGGTCAGCACGCCGGTCTAATCCTAAGCGCGCAGGGGTCTGGGCCCATCGCCCTATGCACACCTGCACGTTGCGAACGCGGTCGCGAGCAGACCTAGCAACCCACACGATCACGGCGGTTACGTCAAAGCGGTCCAACACGGCGCGCGCCACTCAGTCGCTGACGTCACGAAGGCTTCGGCTGATACCACGACGCCGGGATACCCATAACTACTCCCGCGTAGATGGCTAGTGCGTATAGACCGAATGGCCAGACTCAGATCAAATACCAAGATCTCGTTAAGCGTGTTAAGTATCCGCGAACGCCGACCAGGGCCAGGCCCACCTCTCACCTAGGCGGTCTCAACCTGCCCTGTCGCTCCGCCACAAAGATCCACTTGCGGGTACTCCTACGAGCCGACCCGACTTTAGTCATCACATGTGTCATGTATTTAGTATATAAGTATATACCCGTGATCACCGCCCAGGAGATCACGGCCCGATAGTATAGCACAGCAGACGGACAAGAATGTAGGCCACTGATGGAAAACTAGCATCCTATACTAAGCATGTAGGATTGCAGGTAAAGGTAACAACAGTAGTAGCAAGGATAGGCTATGCATCAGGTTAGGATATCGAAAAGCAGTAACATGCTACACTACTCTAATGCAAGCAGTATAGAGAAGAGTAGGCGATATCTGGTGATCAAGGGGGGGGGCTTGCCTGGTTGCTCTGGCAAGTAGGAGGGGTCGTCGACTCCGTAGTCGAACTAGGCAGCAGCAGTGTCGGTCTCGTAGTCTACCGGAGAGAAGAGGGGGGAAGAAACAGTAAATACAATGCAAACATAAGCATGACGATGCGTGACATGACAATGAGCGGTGCTAGGGGTGTCCTAACGCGACAGTAGGTGGTACCGGTGAAGGGGGGGACATCCGGGAGGTATTCCCGATGTTTCGCGTTTTCGGACAGACGGACCGGAGGGGGAAAGTTGCTAGTTCGATAGGTTAGGGAGGTGTGGTGGATGAACGGACTGCGTATTTGGATTCGTCTCGTCGTTCTGAGCAACTTTCATATAGAAAACATTTTCATCCGAGTTACGGTTTAAAAGATATGAATTTTCAAAGTTTATTTGAATTTCTGGAATTATTTATATTCAGCAAAAAATGAATTATGACGTCAGCATGAGGTAATGCTGACGTCAGCAGGTCAACAGGTCGGCTGACCAGTCAAACCAGACAGGTGGGTCCAGTGGGACCCACATGTCAGTCTCTGTTATTCTAATATCTATTTAAACTAATCTAACAGTATAATTAGAGGGGTGGGCCCCATATGTCAGTGAGTGTTTAGTTAAACTAATTATTTTTATTTATAAAACATTTTCTTTTTCTTTTCCTTTTTTATATTTTTGCGGCGGGGCCCGCATGTCAGTGACTGGGCCTGCCCAGTCAGCAGTTGACTGGGTCAACCCAGTCAACTGGGGCCCGTGGGGGCCACTGGCAGGGGCACTGGGGTGGCCCCAGGCCAGCCACGTCGGTGGCCGGCGCCGGAGCAACGCCGGCGACCAAAACGCACGGCGGCGCGCGCGGGAGGGGCGCGGGTTTCACCCACAGTGGGTTTGCGGGGGCGGGGCTGGGCGCGTTCGACGCGGCTCGACGTCGCGCGTCCAACGGCGGTGGTCGGAGGGGCTGGAACGGCCGGGGACGACCGCTACGAGCTCGCCGGCGGCGAGGTGCTACGGGTGCCCGACGGAAGCTGCGTTAGAGCACGCGAACGGCCGAACTAACTACCTAGGCGGGTGCGGCACGGTGCGGTCGGGCTAGCGGGCCTACGCCCGTGACCATTTGGTCACCGGAGACACGCCGGCGGCGAGCTCCGCGGCGTGGCGTTCGGGCGCGCGTGGGGGAGCAGCTACGGAGCGCGAGCGAGCTAACGGAGAGGGGGAGGAGATGCGGGAGCTCACAGCGTAGCCGTAGGGAGTGGCAGCGTGCTCGGGGAGGGCGCGGGGTAGCCGGAATCGGCGACGATCGACGGCGGCCGAAGGTTGAAGACGAGCTCGGGGAGGTCGGTGCGGAGGCGCTCGGCTCGTTCCCGTTGGCGTAGTCGACGTAGTCGACGGCGGGGAGTCGTTCGGGCACGTCGTCGGGGCGATCTGGGCACGGTGGCCGCGACTTCGATGGTGAACGGCGGCGAGCACGCGCGGGCAGAGGGGATCGGAGGGGAGAGGGAGGGGGATCTGGCGGGGGGAGAGGCGCAGAGGCCGAGGGAGTGAGCGGGGTGAGTGGGAGAGAGGCCCGAGGAGGCGGGGGCCGCTGGCGCCCTTATCCTCTCCGGCGTCGGTGCCGGCGAGGGGGTCGGGCGGGAGCGCGCCCCTGTTCCGACCCGGTCGGGGGAACAGGGAAGGGGGCGAGGGAGGAGAGGTGGGCTGGGCCGGGGTCGGGGGGGTGCGGGGGTGCGGCCCAGTTTGGGCCGGGGGGGTCGGTGCAGATGGGCCACGGGTCCAGTGGGGGGGGCCTTTCCTTTTTTTTCTACCTGTGTTCTGTTTTCTGTTTTCTTTTTATTTGTTTATTTCCTTTTCTGTTTTATTTCAGTTAAAAGTATTTAGGTGTTTTATAAAAATGTGTTTTCTCCACCATAATTACCAGTGTATTATTTAGCACCCACTAAACATTTTTGTTTGAGTTTTTGAAAACTTTTATTTTCCTCTTTAATTATATTTGAAGTTTGAACTAGGAGTTTGAAAAGGAAGGTGATCCAAATGTGATCAAGCCCTGTTTAGCAACATGATTAGCTTAATCACAGGGAGTTACTGTAGCATGATTCCCAGGGTGTTACAATGCTTAAGTTCAACTATGGAGTCTTCTAGATTGTACATGTGGCAGAATCTGGTGGAATTTATAGATGATATCCAACGGCTAGTAGTGCTCGGATTTGCCATCTCTACACCATCGGATTGGCTTCATCCAACGACCATCTTTCAAAGTTATTCGCACACTATATAGGGGTATAGATATATACCTCGGGGAGCCCACAGATATGTGCGGCATCTATAAACCGCACAAGGAGACATGCTCAATCAGAACACCCGGCCCCCTAAACCATGCATGCGGCCCAAAAAAATGTATGGGTCTGGTGTGTGATTTGTTCAAATCCGGAAAGCACTAGTTCGATGGGGCACCAACTACATCAGTAACATTACAAACTGAACATCGTACCCCCCGGCCAGGTTAAAGACGCACGATGTCGGGAACGCAACTTCGAGGTGGTGTGGGGGTAGGGGTCGGGTGCCGTCCAACGCATGTACCGAAACTTGATTTGATCTAACATAGCACATGGAGGAAAGAGTAAACCCTTCTCGTGCGCTGGGTCAAAGGGATAATTTGTGTGGGCCTACAGATGTCGATCATTCTTTGATTTTTGAGAACAAAAAATAACCAATGAAATACATATTCTACAAATTAGCAAAACAAGGATCCCAATGTTTATATAATCATCGCGACAGGTCACTACAGATACATTTAGATGATAATGTCTATAATGACTGTATCATAGCGTTTAAATGAAGCTTGAGATATCCAACTTCCCACCAGGTCACCTATCGTTAGACTACTCCAGCCCGAGCACGCTTAACTTCTGCGTTCTATTAGACTAGGCTAGCGGATGGGAAGCCGCCCCTTACTGATAGGAATTGCCTCCTTCCCTTTAAGGTGTTTCACGCTGGTCACCCTATGGGACCTACTCCCTACTATCACACACGTTTGTGCTTTTAGAAACTGTGTGCAATATTTACATGGCCGGTGTGTCGCCACCTAGCCTTCTATGAGCACTGACACTAGCAGCGGGAAACCGATGGGAGGAGTGGCGGGAAACGGTAGGGTGTTTGGATATATAACAACATTAATACGTAAAACTTAGTAGAGAAGGAAGCGTGAGCTAGCCCGACGCATGCGCACAGTGCTTACCCATATAAATAAAATCACAAACGGAACTGCATGTGATGTCGAAAGGGATGAGGGTTGTCGTTCGATCTGGGAGCATCCAACAGTGCAGATGTACGATCCGTGGGGTTTGGGTTTTGGCCAATCAGAACACATGACTCAGATCATGTGCGTAGCAGGGGGGCATCATCGGCCACGGTTTGGTAGGCACACGGCTTTCACAACTGAACCGTTTGCTATTTGAAAACATTACGTGAGAATCTTGGTTTTTAAATCCCCATAAATCCAAAACTCAACCGAAAATCGTGAAACTTGGCATGGTGTCACAACATGGCATATGTATGTCAAGGAAAACAATTTGTCCATTTGGGGGCAAGTTTTATTACAAGCCTCTTACAAACCGGAGCTTCTCTCAAGAAGCCTCGTGGTTCCAATAGGGAAACGTGTCCCCCTTGTGGGCGAAACGATAATCACCGCCTCTTTTCGCCTTGTATTTTCTTCTGCAGGCAACATGGAACGACAGGATATCCGTGCTGAAATTTAAAAATTATTCAGGGTTCGTTTGGCCATTTTATACATTAATTGAGTTTCCTAGGCTTTTAATGTCCATAATTCAAATCTGAACTAGAAATACATGCTCCGGTTCACCAAAATGGCTAGAAAATCATACATATGTCCTTGGGTGCATGTTTAGGTCCCATGCAAGGAATGGGAATGAATTTCAAACATCTTGGCGCTCGGCCTTAAACATTGAGAAACTTGGTTTTAAAATTCTTATAAATCCAAAACTCGCCTGAAAATCGTGAAACTTGGCATGGTGTTATGACATGGCACCAACATGTTGTGGTAAAAAAATTGTCTGATTTGGGACAAGTATTGGTATAAACTTCTCAAAAACCGGAGCTTGTCCCAAAAAGCCTAATGGTTCTGAGAGGGAACATGTCACCTCTGTGTGTGAAACGACATACGCTGCCTCTTCCCGCCTTGATTTATTTTGCAAAGGCAACATGCAACAGTAGGAGTGTCGTGTTAAAATTTGGAATTATTCATCCTTCGTTTGGCCTTTTTATAAATTATTTGAGTTTCAAGGCATTTAACGTACATAATTCAAATTTTGAACCATAGGCGCATGCCCGAGTGCAGCAAACCGGGTTAAAAAATCATATATGTGTCCTTGGGTGAATGTTTAGGTCCCATGCGAGAAATTGGAATGAATTACAAAAATCCGGGAGTCGTGGCTCGGCCTTAAACATTGAGAAACTTGGTTTTAAAATTCCCGTAAATCCAAAACTTGTCTGAAAATCATGAAACTTGTATGGTGTTATGACATGGCACCAACATGCTGTCGTAAAATATTTGTCTGATTTGGGACAAGTTTTGGTATAAACTTCTCACAAACTAGAGCCTCTCTCAAAAAGTCTCATGGTTCCGAGAGGGAACGTGTCACCTATATGTGCGAAACGACATACGCTGCCTCTTTACGCCTTGATTCATTTTAAAGAGGCAACATACAACCATAGGAGTGTCATGTTAAAATTTGGAATTTTTTAGGGTCGTTCAACCTCTTTATACATTATTTGAGTTTCTAGGCATTTAATATGCATAATTCAAATATGAACTACAGGCACATGCCCTAGTGCACCAAACTGGGTTGAAAAATCATATACGTGTCCTTGGGTGTATTTTTAGGTCCCATGCAAGAAATGGGAATGAATATCGAAAATCCAGGCATCATGGCTCGGCTTTAAACATTGAGAAACTAGGTTTTAAAATTCCTATAAATCCAAAACTCTCCTGAAAATCACGAAACTTGGCATGGTGTTATGACATGGCACCAACATGTTGTGCTAAAAAATTTGTCCGATTTGGGGCAAGTTTTGGTATAAATTTCCCACAAACCGGAGCTTCTCTCAAAAAGCCTCAGGGTTTCGAGAGAGAACATGTCACCTCTGTGTGCGAGACGACATACGCTGTCTCTTTCATGTCTTGATTTATTTTACAGAGGCAACATGCAAATATAGGAGTGATGTGTTAAAATTTTGAATTATTCATGGTTCGTTTGGCCTTTTTATACATTCTTTGAGTTCCTAGGCATCTAATGTGCTGGATTCAAATTTAACTACATGCACTTGCCCCAGTGCGCCAAACTGGGTTGGAAAATCATGTGTGTGTCCTTGGGTGAATGTTTACGTCCCATGCAAGAAATGGGAATGAATTTTAAAAATATGGGCGTCGTGGCCCGGCCTTAAACATTGAGAAACTTGGTTGAAAAATCATATGTGTGTCCTTGGGTGAATGTTTAGGTCCCATGCAAGAAACAGGAATGAATATTAAAAATCTGGGCGTCGTGGCCCGGCCTTAAACATAGAGAAACTTGGTTTCAGAATTCTTGTAAATCCAAAACTCCCCTGAAAATCATGAAACTTGGCATCGTATAATGACATGGCGCCAACATGTTGTGGTAAAAAAATTGTATGTTTTGAGACAAGTTTTGGAATAAGCTTCTCACAAACCGGAGTTTCTCTCAAAAAGCCTCATGGTTCCGAGAGGGAACCTGTCACCTCTATGTGCAAAATGACATACGTTGCCTCTTCACACCTTGATTTATTTTACAGAGGGAACATACGACCATAGGAGTGTTATGTTAAAATTTGGAATTATTTTAGGGGTCGTTCGGCCTTTTATACATTATTTGAGTTTCTAGGTATTTACTTTTTATAATTCAAATTTGAACTACTGGCACATGCCCCAGTTCACCAAACCGGGTTGAAAAATCATATACGTGTCCTTGGGTGAATGTTTAGGTCCCATGAAAGAAATGGGAATGAATTTCAAACATCTTGGCATCATGGCTCGGCCCTAAACATTGAGAAACTTGGTTTTAAAAGTCCATATAAATCCAAAACTCGCCTGGAAATCATGAAACTTGGCATGGTGTTATGACATTGCAGCAACATGTTGTTGTAAAAATTTTGTCCTATTTGGGACAAGTTTTGGTATAAACTTCTCACAAACTGGAGCTTCTCTCAAAAAGCGTCATGGTTCCGAGAGGGAACTTGTCACCTGAGTGTGCGAATCGATATCAGCTGCCTCCTCACGCCTTGATTTATTTTATAGAGGCAACATACATCCATAGCGGGGTCATGTTAAAATTTGGAATTTTTCAAGGGTTTTCGGCCTTTTTATACATTATTTGAGTTTCTAGACTTTACTGTGCATAATTCAAATTTGAACTACAGGCACATACCCTAGTGCACTAAACTGGGTTGCAAAATCATATGTGTGTCCTTGGGTGTATGTTTAGCTCCCATTTAAGAAATGGAAATGAATTTCTAACATCTAGGCTTTATGGCTTGGCCTTAAACATTGAGAAACTTGGTTTTAAAATTTGTAATTATTTTGGGTCCGTTTGGCCTTTTTATACATTATTTGAGTTTCTAGGCATTTATTGTGCATAATTGAAATTTGAACTACATGCACATGCCCCATTGCACCAAATTGGGTCGAAAATCATATATGTGTCCTAGGGTGAATGTTTAGGTCCCATGCAAGAAAGGGGAATGAATTTCAAACGTCTGGGCATCGTGGCTCGACCTTGAACATTGAGAAACTTGGTTTTAGAAATCCTATAAATCCAAAACTCGCGTGAAAATCATGAAACTTGGCATGGTGTTATGTCATGGCACCAATAGGCTCTGGTAACAAGTTTTGGTATAAACTTCTTACAAATCGGAGCTTCTCTCAAAAATCTTCATGGTTCCGACAGGGAACGTGTCACCTCTTGATAACCCACAAGTATAGGAGATCGCAACAGTTTTCAAGCATAGAGTATTCAACCCAAATTTATTGATTCAACACAAGGGGGGCCAAAGAATATTCACAAGTATTAACAGTTGAGTTGTCAATTCAACCACACATGAAATACTTAATATCTGCAGCAAAGTATTTAGTAGAAAAGTAGAATGATAGTAACGCTAAGAGTACCAGTTTTGTAGTGATTATAACAGTAGCAGCGGTGAAAGTAACTTAGCAAAGATCGATATGTGAAAAGCTCGTAGGCATTGGATTGGCAATGATAATTGTGTTGGATAATATTCATCATGTAGCAGTTATAACCTAGGGCGACACAGAACTAGTTCCAATTCATCAATGTAATGTAGGAATGTATTCGATATATAGTCATACGTGCTTATGGAAAAGAACTCGCATGACATCTTTTGTCCTACCGTCCCGTGGCAGCCAGGTCCATAAGGAAACTAAGGGATATTAAGGCCTCCTATTGATAGAGAACCATAACAAAGCATTAGCACTTAGTGAATACATGAACTCCTCAAACTACGGTAATCACTAGAAAGAATCCTAATTAATGTCACCTTGCGGTATGCGGATCATAAATCATACTAGGTGCGTATAACTTGCAAGATAGGATCATGAACACAAATATATTCATGAAAACATAATAGGTTCAGATCTAAAATCATGGCACTCGGGCACAAGTGACAAGCATTAAGCCTAGCAAAGTCATAACAACAACAATCTCAGAACATAGTTGATACTAGGGATCAAGCCCTAACAAAATTAACTTCATTACATGATAAATCTCATCCAACACATCACTGTCTAGCAAGCCTACGAAGGAATTACTCACTCCCGGTGGTGAGCATCATGAAATTGGCGATGGAGGAAGGTTGCCGATGACGACGACGATGGATTCCACCCTCCGGAGCCCCAAACGGATTCCAGATCAGCCCTCCCGATGAAGAACGGGAGTTGGCGGCGGCTCTGTATCATAAAACGTGATGAATCCTTCCCTCTGATTTTTTATCCGCGAATACGTATATATAGAGTTGGAGTTAGGGTTGTCGGAGGTCCAGGGGGGCCATGATACGTCTCCAACATATCTATAATTTTTTATTGTTCCATGCTATTATATTATCTGTTTTGGATGTTTTATATGCAATATGCTATTTTATATTATTTTTGGGACTAACCTATTAACCTAGAGCCGAGTGCCTGTTTCTGTTTTTCCTTGTTTTTTAGTTTTATAGAAAAGGAATATCAAATGGAGTCCAAACGAGCTGAAAATTTACGGTGATTTTTTATGGACCAAAAGAGACCCCCGAAGCACCGGAGCTGGGCCAGAAGAGTCCCGAGGTGACCACAAGCCTGGGGGCGCCCCCTCCCTAGGGCGTGCCTCCCTAAATTGTGGGCCCCTCGGGCACCCCTGACTTGTTTCCGATGCCAAAAATTCTTATAAATATAGAAACCTCCGAAAAGAACCCTAGATCAGAAGTTCCGCTGCCGCAATCCTCTATAGCCACAAAAACCAATCGGGAGCCCGTTCCGGCACCCTGCTGGAGGGGGAAACCATCACCAGAGGCCATCTTCATCATCCCGGCGGTCTCCATGACGAGGAGGGAGTAGTTCACCCTCGGGGCTGAGGGTATGTACGAGTAGCTATGTGTTTGATTTCTCTCTCTCTCTCTCTCTCTCTCTCTCTCGTGTTCTTGATTTGGCACGATCTTGATGTATCGCAAGCTTTGTTACTACAGTTGGATCATATGGTGTTTCTCCCACTCTACCTTCTTGTGATGAATTGAGTTTTACCTTTGAGGTTTAACTTATCGGATTGAATACTTTTATGGATTTGAGAACACTTGATGTATGTCTTGCATTGGATACCCATGGTGACAATGGGGTGTTCTACTGATTCACTTGATGTATGTTTTGGCACTCAACTCGCGAATTCCCGGGGTGACTTTGAGGTAATCTATGCATAGGGGTTGATACACGTTTTCGTCCATGTTTCTTTGGTAGAAATCTTGGGACACTCTTTGAGGTTCTTTGTGTGGAATTGAATATTATGAATCTAAAGTTGTTTGATGCATATCGTATAATTGACCCACGTATACTTGTGGTGGCATTGGATTATCTAGGTGACATTAGGGTTGATTGATGTGTATCATATGGTGTTATTTTATTACGAACTCTAGGGCTGTTTGTGACACTTATAGGAATAACTCAAAAGATGTATCAGAAAGAATAACTTTGAGGTGGTTTCATACCCTACAAGCAATTTCATCTCATGTTCTCCATGATAGGAACTTTGGAGTGACTCTTCGTCGCACGTTGAGGGATTGCCATATGATTTAATTATGTTATCATTGTTGAGAGAATTTGCACTAGTAAAAGTATGAACCCTAGGCCTTGTTTTCAAGCATTGCAATACCGTTTTTGCTCACTTTTGTTACTTGTTACCTTGTTGTTTTTATATGTTCAGATTACAGAAACCTATATCTACTATCCATATTACACTTGTATCACCATCTCTTCTCCGAACTAGTGCACCTATACAATTTACCATTGTATTGGGTGTGTTGGGGACACAAGAGACTCTTTGTTATTCAGTTGCAGGGTTGTTTGAGAGAGACAATCTTCATCCTACGCCTCCCACGGATTGATAAACCTTAGGTCATCCACTTGAGGGAAAATTGCTACTGCCCTACAAAACTTTGCGCTTGGAGGCCCAACACGAGTCTACAAGAAGAAGGTTGCGTAGTAGACATCAGCCCAGAAGCCTGGGAGGCGCCTTGGGGTGGTAGGCGCGCCCCAGAGCTTGTGGCTCCTGGGTGCCCCCCCCTCTGGTATCTTTTTTTGCCAGTATTTTTTATATATTCCACAAAAATTCTTCATAAATTTTCAGGTCAATCTGAGAACTTTGATTTCTGCAAAAAAATAACACCATGCAATTCTGCTGAAAGCAGCATCAATCTGGGTTAGTTTCATTCAAATCATGCAAATTAGAGTCCAAAACAAGGGCAAAAGAGTTTGGAAAAGTAGATACGATGGAGATGTATCAACTCCCCCAAGCTTAACCCATTGCTTGTCCTCAAGCAATTCAGTTGACAAACTGGAAGTGACAAAGGAAAACGTTTACAAACTATGTTTGATCTTGTTGTTGTAAATATGACTAACCATGTTTAGGTTTTCAGAAAATATTATAAACTAAGCATATTCACAATAACATTTAGGTCTCACATTTACTCATATCAATGACATAAACAACTAGCGAAAGATAATAAGATATCTCGGATGACAACACTTTTTCAAAACAATCATGATACAATATGACAAAATGGTATCTCGCTAGCCCTTTCTGAGACCGCAAAACATAAATGCAGAGCACCTCTAAAGATCAAGCACTGAAGAGACATTGTAATTCATGGCAAAGAAGATCCAGTCACACTCATACTCAACGTCAACTAAAAACAAAGCATAAAAATGACAATGGTGCTCTCTAGCTGGTGCTTTAATGAGAAGATGATGACTCAACAATAAAAGTAAATGGATAGGCCCTTCGCAGAGGGAAGCAGGGATTTGCAGAGGTGCCAGAGCCCGAAGCTTTTAAAACAGAGATGAATATAATTTTGAGAGATATGCTTTCATTGTCAACATAGTAACCGAGAGATCTCACTATCTTCCATGCTAGACACATTATAGGTGGTTCCCAAATCGAATGGTAAAGTTTTACTCCCCCTCCACCAACAAACACAAGCCATGGCTAGCCGAATCCTTGGGTACCCTCCATACCAACAACAATCCGGGGGAGTTTTTGTTTCATTATTATATTTTGATTTTGATTTTGATCATAGGACTAGGCATCCTGATTACCAGCCACTTTCTCGTGAATGACAAGCGAATAAACACTCATCACAAGAATAACCCACCTAGCATGGAAGATACTGACAGCCCCCTTGTTGCTACATGAGCGATTCGGGCATTGAAAGCACAAGTGCTACCTGGGTGATTTTGGTAATTAATGTCAACATATCTCTGGTTGGACTAATGCTTTTATCTAGTATATTTGAGATGAGTTCAACAATGGCGTGGTAAGGACAAGATTATGTTGAACCTCTTCAAAATGCTAAGGACAAAGACTGGCTCAAGACTCTTCATTTTCATTTTAGTGATCAAAGATCACATTGAGTCCCTAGGAAAGCCAATACTATTAAAAGGGGATGAGGTGTTGCTTAATGGTCTACTTGCTCAAAGTGCTTAGTGATATTGCTCCAAAACCCTCAGCCACTTTCTCATTTCTACATATGTCCAAAATTCAAAGTCAAACTCGGCCCCACCGATTTGATCTACCCGGCGCCACCAAGTTCAGATGACATAGCCACTGCCAGAAACCCTGGACAATTCAGTCTCACCGATACGGATCTCGGTCTCACTGAGATGGCCTTGCAAACTCTCTGTTGCCTGTTGTAATTATTTCGGTCTCACTGAAATGTGCAAACGGTCCCACCAAGTTTGCTTGATAAACTCTCTGTTTGATCTTTTCTGAAATCGGTCTCACCGAGTTCAAGCAATCGGTCTCGCCGAGATGAGGTTTTACCCTAGCCCTAGCACATCGGTCCCACAAAGTTGATCATGTCGTTCCCACCGAGATTCCTAACATTCATATTTTGAACTGAATCGGTCTCACCGAGTTCTTCTATTCGGTCTGATTGGGTTGGGTCAGATGTGTGTAACGGTTGGATTTTGTGTGGAGGCTATATATACCCCTCCACCCCCTTCTCCATTTGAGAGAGAGCCATCAGAATGTGCCTACACTTCCACTACTCATTTTCTGAGAGAGAACCACCTACTCATGTGTTGAGACCAAGACATTCCAATACAACCACAAGAATCTTGATCTCTAGCCTTCCCCATGTTGCTTTCCACTCAAATCATCTTTCCACCAAAGCCAAATCTGTGAGAGAGAGAGTTGAGTGTTGGGGAGACTATCATTTGAAGCACAATAGCAAGGAGTTCACCATCAACACACCATCTATTACCTTTTGGAGAGTGGTGTCCCCTAGATTGGTTAGGTGTCACTTGGGAGCCTCCGACAAGATTGTGGAGTTGAACCAAGGAGTTTGTAAGGGAAAGGAGATCGCCTACTTTGTGAAGATCTACCCAAGTGAGGCAAGTCCTTCTTAGGCGATGGCCATGGTGGGATAGACAAGGTTGCTTCTTTGTGGACCCTTCATGGGTGGAGCCCTCCGAGGACTCGCGCAACTGTTACCCTTGGTGGGTTGAAGTCTCCATCAACGTGGACATACAATAGCACCACCTATTGGAACCATGCCAAAAATCTCCGTGTCTTCGTTGCGCTTCCACACTCCAATCCCATCCCTTTACTTTCTTGCAACTAGCATGCTTTACTCTTTCCGCTGCTCATACTCTTTTTTTTACTATAAACAGTAGGGTAAAAACCCCACTGCAATTTTTATTAAAATTAAACAAAGTATCCAGGTACAAAGCAGAAAACTAAACTAAACTAAAAAGCAAAATATACAAAATATACAACAAAGGGGCTTGAGGGGAGCCCCTTAAGAAGGAAAGCTAAGACAAAAGAAGAAGAGTAAAAGGAAGAAACTTCAAGAGGACAACACAGTGTCCAACCAGGTATTGAATGCATCTTCATGCTGCTCGTACTCTTGCACCATGCTTGCTTGAAATGTATTGTGAATGCTTAAACTTGTGTTAAAACTCCACCTTAACTTGAAGAACTTAAAAATTACCACTTTTGCTTGTTGAGGGTCTAATCACCCCCACCCTAGGCACCTCTTCTCGATCCTTTCAATTGGTATCAAAGCATTGGTCTCCATTGCCTTGGTTTAATCACCATTGGAGGAAGATGGATGAGTCTACGATTGGGAGTATTAGACGTAAAGTGCCCATGCTTGACGGAGAGTTCTATGGTGCTTGGAAGAATGAGATGCTTGAGATTTTCAATGAATATAACTTGAACAAGTATGTTACTAGCCCTTGTGCGCCTCCTATTAATCCCTTACATCCTACCCCCGATGAGTATCTTGACATGACCCGCAACCTTAGAGCTATTGATCTTATCATGAGAGGATTGCCTAGAAATTTGCTTGTATGCTTGCCTAAATTTGAATGTGCTTGTACCATATGGAGATACCTTGAGGAGCGCTTTCCAAACTATTTCTTGAAAATCTAGATGAGATTCTTCAAAAGTCCATAGCTTTTCATAAAATGAATCCTAGTGATCCTAAATTTGGAGATTGTCTATTTGAGCTTTGTGACCTTATGCGTGCCAAACGAGATGTTGGAGTCATTAGTAGCATCATCTCACAAGTCATTAGAATTCATAAAGATGCACATTGTCATGATCATAAATCTAATGAATCACTCTCTCTAGGTGATGATCAATCACAAGATGATGTTGAACATGGATATTATGATGAGGATGATGATAGTGACTTTGATCTTGATGAGTCAATGAGACACTTTGGTCTTATGGCTAACCTTCATGGTTACATGGCCGGAGGAAAGGAATGGGTTCTTGATAGTGGATGTACTGAACATATGACCGGAGATAAGGAAATGTTTCATGAGCTTCCTGAAAACGACGGTCCCTGAAAGTATGTCACTTTTTGTGATAACTCAAAGGGTAAGGTGGTTGGCCTTGGTAAGGTGGCCATCTCACATGACAGCTCTATCCAAAATGTTATGCTCGTTGAATCTCTTGGCTATAATTTACTTTCCGTATCTAGACTAGCCGATTTCGGTTTCAATGTCCTATTCACTGAAGTAGATTGCCAAGTGTTTCGAAGAGATAATCATAATATGGTCTTTACCGGTATACGTAGAGGTGATCTATACATTGTTGAGTTCACTAAAAGAGCTCAAACTAGAACTTGCTTAATTGCTAAATCTTCTAAAGGTTGGTTGTGGCATAGAAGGTTAGGTCATGTGGGCATGCGAAATCTTGATAAGCTTATTAAAGGTGATCATACCCCTGGTGTTAAAGATGTTATATTTGACAAGGATAGACTTTGCAATGCTTGTCAAGCAGGAAAACAAGTTGGAAGAAGTCATCCTGTGAAGAACATCATGACCACGAGAAGACCCCTTGAGCTACTTCACATGGATCTTTTTCGTCCCAACACCTACACGAGTCTAGGTGGTAACTCGTTCGGATTGGTCATTGTTGATGATTTTCAAGATTTATGTGGTGTGTCTTTGTTGATGATAAATTGCAGGTCCAAAAGATCTTCAAGAACTTCGCTAGGAAGGCCCAAAATCAATTTGAAGTGAAGATCAAGAAGGTTCGGAGCGACAACGGAACGGAGTTCAAGAACACCAATGTGGATACCTTTCTGGACGAAGAAGGGATTTCACATGAGTTCTCGGCTACGTACACATCTCAACAAAATGGAGTTGTTGAGAGGAAGAACCGGACACTTATTGAGATGGCGAGAACAATGCTTGGTGAATACAAGACGCCAAAACACTTTTGGGCGGAAGCAGTTGAGACAGCTTGTCATGCAACGAATCAACTATATCTTCACAAGCTTCTCGGCAAGACGGCATACGAGCTTCTCACTGGTAACAAACCCCAAGTTGGATACTTCCGAATATTTGGCTCAAAGTGTTACATTCTTGATAAGCTTCGTCGTTCGAAATTTGCCCCTAAATCTCATGAAGGTTTCCTACTCGGTTATGGCTCAAACTCTCACACTTACCGTGTCTACAACAATTTCACAAAAAAAGTTGAAGAGACGGTAGATGTGAAGTTTGATGAATCTAACGGCTCGCAAGTAGAGCAATTGCCAGTTGATGTAGGAGATAAAGATCCTTCGGTAGCAATTCAAGACTTGTCTATTGGCAAGATTCGCCCAACGGAGGTGCAGGAGAGTACCTCGTCCGTTCAAGTGGAAGCCTCAACTTCACGACAAGGTGAACCACAAGTTGACTTGGAGGCATCCACAAGTGGAACACGTCAAGATGAAGGAAACGAGGAAGTACAACAAGATGAACCTCATTGACCTCCTTCTCCACCTCCACAAGAGAACAACAACGCCAACAACAATGAAGAAGTAGAAGAAGAAGAACATAATGAGGAGGATGTTCCACCCCGACCCAAACAAAAGCTCTCACGAGTTAGAGCAAGAGTCTCAAGAGATCATCTCGTCGAACAAATCTTTGATGATATTCAAACCGGGAGAATTACTCGCTCTAAAACTCGTTTGGCTAACTTTTGTGAACATTACTCATTCATTTCTAGTATTGAACCTATGAAGGTTGAAGAAGCTCTTGATGATTCAGATTGGGTGAACGCTATGCATGAAGAGCTACACAATTTCGAGAGGAATCAAGTGTGGACATTGGTAGAAAAGCCTGACGACAACCACAATGTCATTGGAACCAAGTGGGTGTTTCGGAATAAGCAAGATGAGGATGGACAAGTTGTACGCAACAAGGCCCGTCTCGTCGTCCAAGGCTACACTCAAGTCGAAGGTATGGACTATGGTGAGACATATGCCCCCGTTGCTAGACTTGAGTCCATACGCATCTTACTTGCTTATGCCAATCACCATGATATCACCTTATACCAAATGCACATTAAATGTTCTTTTCTAAATGGTGAAATTGAGGAGGAAGTCTATGTTAAACAACCTCTCGGCTTTGTTAATCCCAAGAAACCTGATCATGTTTACAAACTTCACAAAGCTCTTTATGGTCTTAAACAAGCTCCTAGAGCATGGTATAAATGCTTGACCAAGTTTCTTATTGAAAAGGGCTTTGAAATTGGGAAAATTGATTCTACACTTTTTACTAAAAGGGTTCATGGTGAACTATTTGTGTGCCAAATCTATGTCGATGATATCATATTTGGTTTGACTAGCCCTCATTTTAGTGAAAAGTTTGGAAGGCTAATGTCGGAGAAGTTTGAGATGTCTATGATGAGTGAACTCAAATTCTTTCTTGATCCGCAAATTAAGCAAACTAAGGAAGGTACCTTTGTTTCTCAAACAAAGTATACCAAGGACCTTTTCAAGAAGTTCAACATGTAGGAAAGCAAAGGTATGAAAACACCCATGCCTACTAGTGGACATCTTGACTTGACTAAGGATGACAAACCGGTTGACCAAAAGGTTTACCGCTCTATGATTGGTACATTGTTATATCTATGTGCCTCCCATCCCAATATTATGCTAAGTGTGTGCATGTGTGCACGATATCAAGCGGCCCCTAAAGAATGTCATCTTAAGGCTGTGAAAAGGATAGTGAGATACTTAATTCATACACCAAATTTTGGCATTTGGTATCCTAAGAGGTCTTCTTTTGATCTTGTTGGCTACTTCGATTCGGACTATGCCGGCGACTGATACGTCTCCAACATATCTACTTTTCCGAACTCTTTTGCCCTTGTTTTGGACTCTAACTTGCATGATTTGAATGGAACTAACCCGGACTGACGTTGTTTTCAGCAGAATTGCCATGGTGTTATTTTTGTGCAGAATAAAAAGTTCTCGGAATGACCTGAAAATCAACGGAGATAACTTTTGGAATTAATAAAAAATATTCGCGAAAGAATCGGCAACAGGGGGCCCACACCCTAGCCACAAGGGTGGGGGGGCTCGCCCACCCCCCTGGGGCACGCCCTCCGACCTTGTGGGGCCCCTGGACCTCCACTGACCTCAACTCCAACTCCATATATTCACGTTCGGGGAGAAAGCAATCAGAGGGAAGGATTCATTGTGTTTTACGATACGGAGCCGCCGCCAAGCCCTGTTCTTCCTCGGGAGGGCAGATCTGGAGTCCGTTCGGGGCTCCAGAGAGGGGAATTCGTCGCCATCGTCATCATCAACCATCCTCCATCACCAATTTCATGATGCTCACCGCCGTGCGTGAGTAATTCCATCGTTGGCTTGCTGGACCGTGATGGATTGGATGATATTTACCATGTAATCACTACAAAAAAAATACACTTCCATGATGATACGTGTTTGTCACAGTAGGTCGCGTTTTCTGTCATGCATGTACATCCATGACAAATTTATGACAGAATCAAGATAGTCATACCTGTGCTGTCGTAGAAGTGTTCCATGACATTGCCAAAATTATCATCACGGAAGTGTCCACTTCCATGACGATAAATCGCGCGTCACAGAAGTGCTTTCGTCAAGGGTGACCGACATGTGGCATCCACCGTAACGGAACGCCGTTAAGCTATCGGGTCGGGTTTTGGATCCGATAACCCGTTAACAGCCGCGACCAATGGGGATTTTCCATGTGTAAAATCATCATTGGCTGGAGGAAACACGTGTCGGCTCATCGTTGGGACAGATGTCATCCACTCATTGGACAGAAGGCGCCTATGATACGTTGACACGTGGCATGGCCCAACAGAGGCCCATTCCTGTGAAAAGGCCGGCCCGTTTGACTTGGTCAAAAGGTGGCGGGTCGGCCCATGTAAAGCCTGTTAACGGCCTGTTCGCATATAGCCCATTTACATCCCGCTAACCCAAGGCCCGTTACGCCCTATCCGAATTAGGCCCAGTAGCGTCATCTGGGCCACCCAATATGATTCCAGCCCGTTTTCACTTCTGGCCCATGTATGGCCCATGACGTCTTTCGGCCCATATGAGGCCCTATGTAACTCTTGGCCTATTAACGGCCCGTGGTGAAACTGGCCCGTAATGAACAGTGTATCACTTTACACCCATTAACGACCCATGGTGAAACTGGCCCGTAATGAACAGTGTATCACTTTATACCCATTAACGGCCCGTTATTCCGTTGGGCCGTTTCCAGCCCATGTTATCTTTCGGCCTTCTCAGAGCCCATTTATTCTTGGGCTCATTTCCAGCATTCGTTTACTTACGGCCCGTTACTGTCATTTTCTGCTTGTGGGCCAAATTCAGCCCGTGGTTACAGTCGGCCCGTTTGTGGTCCGTTAATACGTTGGGCCGTTTTCATAGCGTCATCAAATACGGCCTATTAACGATGGCCCGTTATGGTCGGCCCATGAACGGATGATTCCAACTCTAGCCCGTTTACGGCCATAATGCGGCCTGTTATTGGCCCATGTTTGGCCAATCGATCATACTGCCCGTATAAGGCCCATTGATGATACGGCCCGTAGAAGGCCCATTGTTTCTACGGCCCGTAGAAGGCCCATTGTTTCTACGGCCCGTAGAAGGCCCACTGTTTCTACGGCCCGTAGAAGGCCCACTGTTTCTACGGCCCGTAGGAGGCCCATTGTCACTACAGTAAATATTAGCCCATGGTTATTGTGGCCTAGTTTTAAAAAATAGGTTATTGCAGCCACTAGCAAACCGCAGAAAAAGAACTGCAATGACTACAAGCAAAGAAATAAACAAGACAACAAGGAAATAAATAAGCAAGCAACTTACGCTAGGCTATCACGGCTATCACACATATTACATCCACTGGGCATCAAAGTTCACCACCAGTGCAAATAAACGCGCCGACAAAAGAATATACAAAACTAAGAGCACTTCAGAAGGCACTAGGCCTGGCCACGTCGGGCCCCCCAAACAGCTGAAGAAGCTGAGTAGACCTCGGTTGTGTGAACGATAGATGCAACAACACTAGATTTAAGGCATGATGGTGCGCACGACAGTCCTCTGACATCTTCATTGCATCTTTGACTTCAAGTTGGAGCTGAGCTGAAGCAAGCCTTTCCGCTTTAAGTTGAGACTGAAGAAGTCGAACTGATTGAGGCAGCGACTGCACAGAGGTTGTCTCGCACCTGCTGGTGACACTACAGGAAACAGCTTCTTTGCCGTCAGCCACGGCGGACGGCAAAGGCTCGAAAGGCGGACGGCAAAGACCTTTGCCGTCAGCCGCTGACGGCAAAAGGCTCCGGCAAAGAAGGCTACGGTAAACAGCTGCTTTGCCGTCTGCTTTCTGGCGGCGGACAGCAAAGGCTCTTTGCCGTCTGCGGCGGACGGCAAAGAAGGCGGACGGCAATAATTGCGCTGTCAGTCCGTTAAGTGGCTAACGGCAGACCTTTGCCGTCCGCCGCAGACGGCAAAATTTCTCTGGTCTTTGCCGTCTGCCACTGATTCTTTGCCGTCTGCCACTGTAGGCAAACTGACCAAATGGGTCAGCTCCCAGGAAGCACAGTTGGCTGCCACGTGGCTTCTTTGCCGTCTGCGGCAGCTCTTTGCCGTCGGTGGCAGACGGCAAAGAGCATGCATATTGTCTGTTTTTCTGTTTTTTGTTAAATCCCACAATTTGCACAGAAAATATATATGACATATAGATATATTTCACAGGCATTCATCACATAAACAAGTTCATACATCATTTCATACATAAACAAGGTCCATCCATCATTTCATACATAAACAAGTTCCATCCATCATTTCATACATAAAGAAGTTCCATCCATACATAAAGTAGCACTCCATAGCTAAGGTGACTAGAATGAGAAGACAAGAATGAGAAGACAAGAAGAAGAAGAGTAGAACAAGCACTCCATCCAGCACATAATGAAATCTGCAAAATAAGAAAGTTAGAAATGGATCGTTTTTGAGGTAACTAAGGTGAAATGGATCGTTTTTGAGGTAACTAAGGTGAAATGGATCTTTTTAGCTCACTTAGGTCAAATGGATCATTTTTGAGCTAACTTAGTTGAAATGGATCGGTTTTGAGCTAACTTTGTTGAAATGGATCATTTTTGAGCTAATTTAGTTGAAATGGATCATTTTCAGCTAACTTAGGTGAAATGGATCATTTAAGAGCTAATTTAGGTGAAATGGATCGTTTTTTAGCTCACTTAGGTCAAATGGATCGTTTATGAGCTAAATTAGTTGAAATGGATCGTTTATGAGATAACCTAGGTAAGATGGGTCATTTTGGAGTTAACGTAGGTGAAATGGGCCATTTTAAAGCTAACGTAGGTAAAATGGATCATTTAGGAGCTAATCTAGGTAAAATGGGTCATTTTGAGCTAACTTGGATGAACTGCATCATTTATAAGCTAACCAAGGTAAAATGGGTCATTTTGGAGGAAAATAAGCTAACTCTAGGTCATTATGGTAAGCATATTGGAGGAAATAAAGCTAAGTCTAGGTCTTTATGCATTTGTTAAGCAAAACACTAGAGAAACTTACCGTGATCAGGGAGATGTAGGAGCGGGGTGGCTAGTGCCGCTACCTGGAGAAGGATCGTGCGATGCGTTTCTGGAGTTAAGCTGCAACAAAGATCATTTCCAATGTCTCGTTAGCATTACGACACTCAAATGTTAAGACTACCAACTAATGTCCATTCAAACTAAACTCACCGTGCTCCCAGGAGCAATCACTGGCATCGGCGGAGCGGGCTGACCGGACTTCTCGCACACAGACTGCACATTTGGTTTTCAGAACAGAGTCATACTAGTTAGTAATGAGACTCAAATGTTAAGACTAGCAAGTAATCTGCAGAAGAAACTTACCACAAGGAGCTCGTACATGGCCCTTTCCTGCATGTCATTCCGTGCCCTCTCCTCCTCCATCATCTTTCTCGTCCTCTCCTCCATCTCCCGCTGCCTCTCCGCCGCCTCCGCCAGAAGTTTCTCCGTTCTATCTCTCTCAGTCTGTATAGCAGCCTGCAACACCACTCACATGACCATTTGTAATCATTGATGGAAGCGCACACAATGTAATGGAGAAAGATAACTGAGTACGTATCACTAACCTTGATGGCGAGTTGCACTGGCCGTTCACGAGGCCTTATCTCAGGAGCGGAGCTCGACTGGCGCGCCTTGATCTCCGGGAGAGTGCTAGGACAACGGATAAGTCCATCTCCAATGGCTATGGAGCCATGGGACCTCCCGCCACTAGATATCATCACCAGCTCTGGATCAATGGGACCCTGGCTCGGGTTAAAGTCCTCCCCTTTCCTCGCCTTCCCCTCATCTCTATATCTCACGAGCTTGTTGTGGGAGGAGATGTTGGTGAAGTTGTTTGCATCATCGAGGTCAGACTGAGAGAAAGCCTTGACTTTCTTGAAAGAGCCAGTGTGGGCCATGGCATACAGGTCGTACACCTCTGGCACCTTATCCGCCTTATTGTGGCATGCCTGAAAGAGAGAAACAATGAAAATTAGTAATTAAAGGGCTCAAGCTAGCATGATGAATGAATTGCATGAATCATGAAGCAAACCACATACCCAGTTGTGCCCGAACTGATATAAGTTGGAGCTGCCTTGATGGTGTGGCACACCTTCCATTTGGGCACGTTTGTCCTTGGCCTGGTTGTGGAGGGCTAGCCATTCTTGTGAGCACCACTCATCGACCAACACCTCCCAACAATCCATCTGATCCGCACACCATCTCGGAGGCGCCTATAAGTTAGCAAATAGAAACTTGAGCGCTACGGCTAAGAATTACTAAATGAAGGAACTTAAGTAGAAGGCCTTAAGAATTACCTTCATGTACTGCTCCTTACTCAGGAACTTATCGCGGCACGCCGGCTTGGTCTTCTTGATACCACGCAAGGCGTAGTAGTCTCGAACAGCCTGCACCCGAGCCTCGTGCCGTAAGTTCTGGAGTAGGCGCTTGCAGACGTTCTGGATAACATTTGCGCTGTCCTCCTCGTATCCCTCCTCACACCTGTAGAATGTCTGCAATCAAATGAGACAATATTGATTAGTACAATTAATAACTAGCTAGTTGAAGATTTTGAAATGTGTAAAGGAGAAATTACCCAGAATGTCCTGATCACCATGTCTGCCCTCGTGTCGCACACGACACCGTCGATAATGACATCCGGCGGGGCCGGGGCAGCCACGTAGTGCTCCAGCTCAACCCAAGCTCTGGAAGCCGACCCTCACCAGGCAACGTGACAAACCCCGGGAAGTTTTGCCGGCAAAGAACTCCAAGGACGGAGTTGGGCCGGCGGACACTATGATGGTGGTCCCAACCCCTGCAGCATGACAAGGCCAACACATTAGTTATTTGAAGAAACGTGAATGCAGAAGGTACAAAAATATTAAATGCACTTACGTACCTCTCCCCATCAGGGAAGATCAACCACCTCTGCTCGCGGGTCGCCGGCACGGACGGGAGCCGTGTAGCACCACGCTGGTACACGGTGCCACCCTCCTCCTCAAGATCAGTCGGCTCCCCGCCATCATCAGCATGGCCACTCGGCTCCTCGGCCTGATCCGGCCAGGTACCCCATCCGGACGTGTGCTCCTCCGGGGTCTCGTGGGCCGAACTCTCGTGGGCCGAAGGCCAGTCGACCCGAGGCTCGTGGGCCCAAGACCCGTGGACCGGAGGCTCGTGGACCGGAGTCCGTGTAGCCTCCTCCTCGGACGAGTCCACCCTAGCAGTCACATGCTCGGGTGAAACAGCTGGGGGTGGCGGCGAGGAAGGTGCCCTAGCAGTCACCCTACCTCCTCTCCCGCGACCACGTGCCCCACCTCCTCTCTTCCTACCTCGTCCCCTGCTGGGCACCGCGGTCGACGAAGAAGGGCCCGGCGGTGTGGACATACTGTCCAGCAACGCTCGGCGGAGAGGTACGTCTGGAATCGAAGACCTCAGACCACGCGCCGACGAAGAAGGGGCCTTGGCGCGCTCCCGACCAGCGCCCACCATCTTTCAACACCTGCCATGAGAAACAGTAAACGAAATTAGTACAACATAAAAAAAGACCGACATGAATAATAATATGTGTATCACTTAAGTGTATCATCATCAAGTACAACATTAAAAAATTTAATACCTGACACTACTAATAATCTCGATCAGTATCATCAATAAATGCATAATCATCATCATCACTATAATCAATGACGGGCTCATAGGGTTCAGTGGCATCAACATGTGCAAGGCCACCTTGACGTAATCGGTCAAGCAATGACAGGTCATCCACAGCAGTAACCTCTTCTTGTTCCGGCTCTTCTTGTTCCTCCTCTGGGGTGATGCCGGATTCACTGTCGCTGTCTACTTCAATGTTTTGGGGTGAAGTATAGCGGTTCTTGAAACGCTTTTTGGAAAGACGTGTCTCTTGGAAGAATTCTCCTTCATATGTGTCTGGGTTAATGTGAGGTTCGTAATCCTCTTCCTTTGGGGGAGATAGTCTAGCACGTGGCGGCACTTCATAAACGACATCCCAACCTTTCAGATTTGGATTAGTTTGGCAGGCCCACGGTAGATAGAATACTTGGGTCGCCTGTTGAGCCGTAATATAGACATCAGGAACATCTAAATGGGTGCTTTGGTTGATTTCAACTAGCCCTATATGTTCATGAGTCCTTCTAGTCTCCTTCGGCTGAAACCAATAACATTTGAAGACTACGACATTCGGTGGGTTTTCACCATAGAATAGAAGTTCATAAATTGCTTCAACTCTCCCATAATACTCGGTACCTCCTTCGCCGATAGCAGATACACAACAATTTGTAGACTTTCGGTCGGCCATAGATAGCTCTTTGCCATAGGTACGAAAGCGATACCCGTTGATCTCGTATTTGTCAAATGAACGGACCTTATAGTCAAAACCATTAGCGACTTGTCTCAATTCGGCGTCCATAGACTCTGAATTAGCCTACAAGTTTAATATGAAAGGATTGTTGCATTACGCACAAATTAGCGAATGAAACCGGGATAGCCGCCTACAAATTAGCCTACAAGTCTAATAGAAATTACCGTTTGTTTGAACCAAGAGATGAAACCGGGATAGCCGCCTCCTTGCTTTGCGAGAAGCTCATACTCTTCGACAGAATCCTTTTGGATCACCGCTCCATACGAGAATAAGGCGACGTATCGACTGTATGAAATATCCAGGAATAAGAGCAGTTCAAAGGAAATAGAAGTTGCGAAACTATGTACCGAGAACTTACTCGATGTACGGCCGCACTTCTATCAGGTTGTTGAAGATATACAACAAAATGGTCCGCCATTGTTCGTTATCCAAAGATACTGGATTTGAAACACTGGCTGGTGCGAGATTCCCTTTGAATAGGCTGAGGTTGGATCCACCCTTTTTAGGGTCGTCAGCATTGTACCGAGGCTTCGGATTATGCAAATGACGATTTTTGGCTTCGTAGTGTGCTGTCACGAAGTTTGCCGCCTCCTCAGTGATGAATGCCTCAGCCATCGATGCTTCAATTCTACGTTTATTTTTACATTTTTGTCGAAGCATCTTCTGCATCCTCTCAGTTGGGTAGCACCAACGATTTTGCACGGGCCCCCCCAATCTTGCCTCGGTCGGGAGATGCAAAATCAAATGTTGCATTGGATTAAAGAAGCCCGGTGGAAAGATCTTCTCTAACTTGCAGATCAACTCCGGCGCCAACTCTTCCATTTCTTCTAGCACGCCAGGCGATAGTTCTTTCGCACAAAGAACACGGAAGAAATAGCTGAGTTCTGCCAGTACTAGCCATTCATCCTCAGGGATGAAGCCACGCAACATCACCAGCATTACCCGCTCAATCCATATGTGCCAATCATGACTCTTGAGACCAAATATCTTCAATTTATCAAGACTGGCTCCCCTCTGTAGATTCGCTGCATACCCATCGGGGAACATCAACTGCATTTTCACCCACAAGATAATTTCCCTCATAGCTGGCCTTCCAAGATTGAACCATGCCTTTGGCTTCGTCCAGTTCTGCTTTCCTTTCGGTTCTTTCATGTTTTGTAACGGCCTGTCACATAGCGCCTCCAGATCGACTCTAGCCTTAGTATTATCCTTTGACTTCCCATCTATGCCGAACAATGTACCAAAAAGTGCCTCGGCGATATTCTTCTCAGTGTGCATCACGTCGATGTTGTGTGGGCAAAGGAGGTCTTTGAAGTAAGGCAGATCCCATAAGCATGTTTTGTGAGTCCAGGCGTGCTTAGAATTATACCCCTTGAAGTACCCTGGACGCTCTGGATCTGGCTCGAGAGCGTTTAACTGATTCAGGGTCTATTGGCCTGTCAATGCATGTGGTGCAGAGTTTTTGTCAACTCTACCTCTGATGAAGTTCTTCTTGTCTTTCCTGAACTTATGGCGAGGATTCAGGAACTGTCTATGCATGTCAAAGCAAGAAAACTTGCGACCGGCCTGAAGCCAACGAAACTCAAGAGCTCCCTTGCATGTGGGGCACGGGAACCTTCCATGCACACACCAGCCAACGAATAGCGCATACGCCGGCAAGTCATGCGTCGAGTACATGTATCAGACACGCATTATGAAGTTCCGTTTGCTATAGGCATCGTATGTCTTGAACCCATTATCCCAGGCTTCTTGCAATTCGTCCTTAAGCGGTTGCATATACACATTCATATTTTTCCCCGGATAGTTGGGCCCTGGAATTATCAACGTCAGGAAAATGTTCTTTCTTTGCATAATCTGTCCGGGGGGGAGATTGAGTGGAAATACAAATACGGGCCAACAACTGTATTGGGCTGCCGTCATACCAAACACACTGAACCCATCCGTGCTGATGCCGACTCGAGGATGCCTCGGATCTGCCGCTTTGTCACCATGTAATTCATCAAACTTTTTCCACACAACACCATCCGATGTGTGTACAATCATCAGATTCCCATCTGCATCTAGTTCGGTTCTTTTGCCCGTTTTGTGCCATGTCATCTGTCTGGCCGTCTCTTCGACCATGAAAAGACGTTGAAGTCTTGGTACGATTGGCATATACCGAAGAACACTAACGGGGATTTTGGTCTGTGTCTTCTCACCCATACCGTTGTCTACCACAACATACCTGGAAGACTTGCAAATGGGACAACAGTTCAAGTCCGCATAGTCAAGCCTAAACAAGACACATCCTTTCTCACAGGCATGTATCTTATCATAGGGCATCTTTAGTGCACGGAGGATTTTGTCCGACTGGTACAGGTTTGCAGGCATTACATGGCCTTTGGGTAGAAAGCGTCCAAATACTGTCATCATTGCATCGTAGCATTCTCTGCCCAAGTTGAACTGAGCCTTCAGAGCCATTACTTGTGAGATGGCATCCAACTGACAAAGCTCAGTGTGCTCATGGAGCGGACGTTTTGAAGACTCCAACATTTCATTGAAGGCCTTTGCAGATTCCTCCATCTCCTCGTCCGAATCCCGAGCATCATCAAAGTCTTGCACCATGTTTTCCATACCGGTACCATGCTCGTCGGTGCGACGATGATCCACCTCAGCTCGGTCACGTTGGGCAGACTCACCATGAAATGTCCACACCGTATAATCGGGCGTAAAACCACTCTTCTGCAGGTGTTTGCCCATTTCAGCCTCTGTCCTCTTTTCCCAATTGCCGCACCGTAAACAGGGGCACCAGGTTTTCCTCTGGCCATTTGCAAATGCGGCTCGCACAAACCCCTTGGTTTTTGTGAACCATTCAGTGCTCCATTTGTTCTGACCAGTGTGACCGGTGTACATCCACGCACGATCACTCATCTTGACTTTCAGAGCTACTAGACACACAACAAATATATATATATAATTCACCATGTATGTATTCATCAGTTGATCTACTTTGTCAATTTTATTACGTCCATGCAACCTACACTCTAATAGGTAATGATAGGTCCTAATCCCACCCGAGTATGTTTAGATTGGGTTCATTTTCCCATGCTATGCCCCGGATCCTACGCAAAATTTCGGCAGCACCTCCCCGCTGTTCTCTTGATACACGTCTCTCCAATAAACAGAGAGGATGTGTACCCGGAGAACAACAGGGGAGGCACTGACGAAATTTATGCGTCGGATCCGGAGCAAAGCATATGGGAAAACGAACCCAATCTAAACATACTCGGGCTGTCCATGGATAGCGTTGGACAATTCGAAAGAATCAAGGTTATAAATATGCAAATGCATGCATATTTATAACTATGACGCTTTCGAACGGGAGACACATATTGGTTACGCATACTGATGATTCAAGACACATATATATCTAGCTATCAAGTTTCATCGGAATAGATCAAATAATTAATGGGGGAGGAGGACATGTTATTTGTGCTCACCCACGAACGAAGGGGCAGAGCTCGTCAAACGCACGGCGAGGTCGTCGAACACCAAACCTCGCAGCGATGAAACAACTGCACATTTAAAACTACCCGATCAACACAATTATATATGATGTTTTTCATAACAAAATCGAAAGATATATGACCTAACTAATAATTCACAAATATATGACCCCGTCGGCTTCTGGAAGGCCAAAGAACACCTTTTCGGGGTCGGGGTCTCGGGGTCGGGGTGTCGGGTCGGGGTGCCGGGTCGGGGTCGGGGTGCCGTGTCGGTGTCGGGGTCGGGGTGTCGGGTCAGGCTCGGGGTCGGGGTGTCGGGG